>NW_010122636.1:0-6151 GCF_000699245.1 Pterocles gutturalis | reverse complement strand
CCAAGGGGGGGGGGTAAAAAAACCCATAAAAAAAAAAAAAAAAAAAAGAACAAACAAAAACCCACCAAAACAACAACAACAACAACAAAACTCAACCAAACTCATCACTGCAAGCAAAGACCCTCTTATGTGGTCTGATACAAGCAAATAACATTGGCCTTGGTTATGAAGACAACTGGGTAGAGTCAATTCAAAAAGCCAACATACTCTGACAGAAAACAGAAGAGCCATTTTTACAGAAAGCAAGACACAAATCTTGTTAAAGTGCTTTCAGTTGTACACACTTGTGGTAAGTGGTAATGTGGTAGACACTGTTCACACAGTTACACTGTGCTCATTACAGATGAAAAAAAAAACACCAAAAAAAAAAAAAACCCAAAAAACCCCCCAAAAAACAAATCAAAACAAAACAAAAAAACCTAGTTGTTGCACAGGTCAGTTCTGAGCTCCTAAAACAACATTTTCCAAGGGCACCCTGAGTATACCCGCTGAGCTATCGCAGTCCCAGTGCTCATATGTTAGAGCATACATAGTTTGAAGGGTATATAAATTAATCCATAGCTGGAGACAGTATACTATCATTACTGCTTTCTAAGGCTTTCTATAGAGAAAAAGCATTTAGTTTAAGTTTTTAAAGTAATCAATTGAATTATGGTAGCTGCTCTTTGGGTTTGCTGTCATTTATACATTTGTCATTTGAGTAGTGGTTCAACAAAATAAACAAATACAAATAAAATCCGAACCCATTCTGTGCTGTCTCACATTAGTAGCAACACCACACCACTTCCCTCATCCTTCCCTCATATTGTTTCTGAAATAAACATGCTTATACCATTACAAAAAGAGGAAAGTACTCAGTGGGAACAAGCAAAATCAATCAGCTAAAGCAGATAATTCTTAGTTTGCGCTCAGAGAAGGGCACAGAGCATTAAGTCAATCTACAAAGGAAAGATAAAGATGGTAACAAATCATCACCAACTGGAAGAGACAAGATCATAATAAATAAGAAATACTGATGCTGCTGTAGCACTACTATAATTTAATAAGTGAAACAAAACTATTTAACTTTTCTATAGCAACAAGATAGAATATTTGACATGAGGGGATGCCCATCTGTGTTAGATATGACTGAACTCCTGTGAAACAGAAAGACTGTAGGATATTGCTCAAGGGGACGACCTGGAAGCTCAGCTGCTGTCCTGAGAAGGAATGGGATGAGAGAAAAGTGTTCTGGGGCTTCAGCTGGAGGAGCTCCCCCTCAAAATAGGGGACTGAAGGCCTGAACAGGAAATGGCATGCAGTGAAATTAAACAGGGAAAAAAATGGGGTTAAACAATTAGCTTTTTCAACAATGTTAAAATGTGAGATTTTCTAACACAAATTTGTTTCCTTTGAAATATTTATTTGTACACTTATTAGATTTGTATATGATTGTTGAAGACAATGCTTTGATACTGTGTTTTCCCCTGCTTTAAAACCTTAAAGGTCTGTCTTGGTTCGTAGCCGTATTCTTGGAAGAGAAAATAGGAAGTATGCAACAAATAACTACTTACCATGTAGCTGCAGTTGCAATAGTATCTGAACAGTTCACTATCTTAAATACATTTGTCAAAGAACTTATCAATGACAGATCAAGGACTTCATCATGAATGTTCAAGGCCCGTGCTAGAGCACTGTGGGCTCTGAGGCTGATAGTCCACACCATCAGGGAACAGAGCAGATAAGATTGTGCAAAAGTCTGTGATATGTAACAAGGCAAAATAAACAAACTTTTCAGATCATAGATGTGTACTGGATCATGTGAAAAGTCTCCTCTGAACTTGGAGAGATGGGGCAATCAATAGTATTCCGTCAAGCTTCAGAAGGGGGCCCTAGGGAAAATAAATTATGAACAAGCTCTGGTTGCAAACTTAAAACCAGACAATCTGAAAAGCAATTGGTTTTAGGCTGCAAAATCACATCCATCAAGCAGCAGAGGTTTTATTTAAGCATTACTTTAAAGGAAAATTCAAAAAGTTAGCAGCTAGCAAAAAACCACAACCTCTTGGAAATATCCTTTGAACTTGAAAGAAGGTTGAATAATATCCATAATTTTACTATGCAGACACTGTAGATCACTGAATAGAAATTTTGATGATAATAAATGATTGGCCATTGCTAGAAAAACAGCCTGGTAACCAGCCATATTCTATTTATATAGTACATATGCCAAGGTGTGTTCTGAGTCCTGAAGCCATCCATATCCTCTCTTTAGACATGGACTGTCTAGGGATGATATTTCTGACTAAAATGGGGAAGTGTGCATGAGTACATACAGAAGCATTGGTAACAGTTATTTCAAATAGGGAAATAGAAAGTGGTATCTGAGTTGAAATTCAAAAGTTCCAAATTTGTATATCTGACACACATACATAAAATAGAACTAAACAAACTCTTCCAGTTTGGATATGAGTCTTTTGAATTGCTGTAGAACTTGCTTGTCAAATTTGCATCTGTATAAATAGATCATATTTGCATGAATATGAAGGTCTTGCTCTAACTCTGCCTAACTGCAGGCTCATGCATTTATTCAGTACCTGTTGCCACGGCTCGTGTGAGGGAACAACTCCATTAGGGAGGTGAGCTGGAAGCCAAGGGTGTCCCCAGGGCAGACTGTGCCTTCTCCAATGGGTCACAGCACCTGAGCAGGGCCAGGGCAGTGATAGGCACAGCCTCCCTCAGCGGTCCCAGAAAGGGTGAGAGATGAGCTAGGTCCCAGCCAGGCAGCCCAGACAAGAATAAAAGCAGACAGACTTGAAACAGGACTGAAGACAAGGTTGCCTGCACCCCAGGTCCGGGATCAGTCCCAGAAGGGTGCCAGTGAGTCAGGCCAGCAGAGACAGTGACAAGCACAAGTACCTCTGAAATACAGCTTGGGCGTGGTTGAGGTGTTCAGCCTGAACTGAAATAGAGACCCCAGACCAGTATGAAGAAACATGCAGGGATGTCCAGGTGATTCCAATCAGGACCTACTGGTGTTCTCAGAGAAGTGGCAGTCTGTGAGTCTTCCTAGTCATCCAGTGTATTTCCATGTTACTAACTGTACAGTAATAACCAAAGAAATTACTCCTGCACACATAAAAATTGTTGATTGGAGTAAGTGGACCTGCCTGATCAGTCTCACCAGGACCCCCACCCAAACACCATCTACCCATTGCTCCAGAGCTCCATTTTGTCTCAAACCTGGGTACCTGGTGGGTTTTCACCACCCTGGTCTTGCTTTGGTGCTATGCCCTGGTCAGGGTAGTCACCGTCCTTGACTTGTTGCCAACTCCAGGAGCAGCCCACTCTTGCTGCTTTCGTAGACAAAATCATAGTGCTCTGCAGCATGATGTATGGGACTGGGAGTACTCTGGATGTCTCATTGCTGAGAAACGTAAAAGTAGAGCTGATCTGGACGCCATGATCTCAGCCACCAGTGGTGCTGGAGGTTAGAGAAGCTCATTGCAGAATACACACATATAATTTACATCTACAATAATTAGCCCAGGAAAAGCAGAGATCATGCTATTCAACAGATGCAGAAAAGGCTCAAAATGAAAAAATCTTGACTGGCTACAGATTTTAGCTACTCCCCAAAGCTTAATTTTTTTGTGGCCTACAGTTTTGTCAATGAACTAATTATGGAGTTCACTGAGTACTCCTAGCATTTTTCAGACAGTGATTTATGTAATGATAAAATCTTCCATCAGTTCATATGTTTTTATAAAATGGAATCATTAATGATTGAAAAATATCAATTAGATTAAGTAAATATTTATAATCTGAGACGTTGACTGTGTAATATATATAATTTCTATATACAAAGTGCTATTTTCATATGTAGTTGATATGTGCTACCCATATAATATATTCAGTATCTCTAGTTATGATCTCATTCTCTAAGGTATTTAGATATTTTCATTAGTAATCTTCAACTGACAGTAACATTTTTATTTTTCCAGAATGATTAATTTTAGCAGGTTCTTTGCTTCCTGTCAAGGTATCTGTGTTCTTAAACTCATTATGGGTATTTAGCTTTATAAAGCTCTGAGAAAAGCTTGTTTTGTCCGGGATTCATGTGGAGAATGCCTTTATGAGGCATACACACATTCACATGCAGCATTTGATTTTAATATTCATTTTTATTTTAGAAACAATTAACTTTACACAGGAATTAATTTGCTGTTCAGTATTTCAGTTCATCATCAGCTTACTTTCGTGATCTCTATGGAAAATATTAAACTGCTAGCATTATAAAATATACCTTAGGAAGGCAAAAAGTACCAAAATGATTATCCATACTTACCTTAACTCTATTTCTTTAGCACATACATTAACTGAATTAACTAGTTGCGTACTGCTTCTTAAGTATTACACAGCTGTTTTCTATATACCTATAGAACTATATTATTTCAGAGTACACCCTTGGTAAACTATTGATTACACAGGTACAACCATGATTCTTTTTCAGAACCACGTTGTCACTGACACCATATTTTCATCATCCTTGGCAAAAATAATACAGAGGGAATTCAACAT
The DNA here is from genome assembly GCF_000699245.1 of Pterocles gutturalis. Lineage (NCBI taxonomy): Eukaryota > Metazoa > Chordata > Aves > Pterocliformes > Pteroclidae > Pterocles > Pterocles gutturalis. The sequence continues at coordinate 1,591 of NW_010122636.1, read as the reverse complement.
GCCTTCATTAATGTTATTACAGTCTTTATTTTATTTTTTTAAATTCTGTTTTATATTTTTATTTTTTATTTTCCTTACATTCCCACTATGAACTTCACTTGTGCATGCTTATCAATTCTGAATCTTTAGTAACCGTGCTAAAGAGGTAATTAAAGGTTGGCTTTATACCATAAGGGAGATTAATGTGGCATATAGTGCACATCCTTATCTGTTAGAAGCAGAATGAAGCTTTCTATGACATGGTAGGATATGTCATTGTCAGTAGAAACAAAATACTTACATATGAGAGAATGGCTAAGAAGTGGTTCTTCTGTACATTCCTGGTTTTTGAGATTTGCATAGTAGTTTCATTCTTATTGTAGCGTCTTTTAAAAATAATTAGTTGTTTCTTAAATACGGGAAGACACTTCATATACTATACCTGAAGTGTAATGCTTTATAATGTCCATTATGGAAATATTAAATGGGAGCAGAATAGTACAGGTCTCCTATATCACCCAATTTTTCTTTTGGAAAAGATACTTCTGCCAAATGTTCTCCTCCCCCTGCAGAGCTAAACTAATAAAATTCTGAATTTAGAGACAAAAAAGTAGTTAACAAAATACAAATATTCTTTGTTTAATGGCTGGCATAATTGAACCTGAAGGAATCTTTCTGAAAAACTGCAGGTCTAAAAGCCAGAATCTACCAGAACTAACTGCTGTTCCTTGGGCTCCCACAGATGCCTATGCAACACCCCATAAGTTAATGAAGCTAAACTCTCAGAGATGGCAGTTGAATTGACTACCATACCGTGTCTCATTTCAAACCCCAAAGATGGATTTATCTAACCAAATGAGGTAGTTGTCTAGACCTTCCTTTTAGAGCAGTTCCACCCCCTCACACCTCCAGGTGCATGTCTAAAATAATTCCCATGAATTTCAGCCTAAAACTGCTTTTTTCTTTCCACTGCCTATAGGTAAAATCTAAGATGTTTTCCACAGACGTACAGGTATGTAGTATAGGTATAGCATGGTATGTTAGAAAGCAGTATGGTACAGTCAGAGATTTGTGGAGTGAAACAGGATGTTAAGGAACTGATATGTACTCTGCGTGTATTTGGGAGATTTTACTTTGGCTTGGTCCCAGTTTGATTGCCAGGAACCTACACTGACAGGCCGACCATTAGCAGGTGTAGTGCGTTAGGTGCATTCCTGGAATAATCTTTTACTTAACCTTAAGGGGGCTATTTCTGTGCTCTGAGGTTGCTCTGTGATATGGACTGATACTCAGTAAATTCTGGATAACTGGGAGATTTGTTTAAAATGAGCAATAATTATCCAAATTAAAATACTAGTGTGGGTGTTCCCAAAGATTTCTAAGGTGGATGAGATTTATCCCACTGTTACAGCCATAGCATCAGGTATTGTTTTTCTAGCTGGCCACAAAGTAGTCAAAATTGCCCTAGTGAAGCATTACCTGCAGGTACAGGTTTATTAAGTATCAGTGCTTTTATAAGATTCAGTTTTCTGAACAATCACCTTTAATTTAGTGCTGCAGTCTCTGTACACCCATATAATGGGAGCCAAACTCTTAAAAAATAATTTATATA
>NW_010122635.1:6271-6888 GCF_000699245.1 Pterocles gutturalis | reverse complement strand
GTATGTTATGGAATAGATTATTGGCCACGTTGGATCTCAGTCCCGAACCTATGGTCAAATCCTGGGCTAGTAACTGGGGCTGTGCTCCCTCCCAGCTTCTCTTGTCTGTGTCCAGCCAGAGAAGCTGAAAGACCTTGGCAGCCGCATAAACATCACTTTTTATCAGCCTTCTTCTGAGCACAAATCCAAAACACAGCCTCTTGCTAGCTATTATGAAGAAAGTTAACTCTGTCTCAGCTTAACCCAGGACACTCTAGAGTTCAAGATGGCATTCATCTTTTTTATGACATTATATCATATCACTTCAGTATTTTATCTGCTTTTACAACTAGCTATGAAACTGCTAGTTTGACTCCTTAATCTAGTAATAGCAATTAAAAAAAAAAAAATCCTCTCTGCCTCCTACTTGATATTAGGTAAACATATTCAGATTAACGTTTGGTGGTTTTGTGTTTGCATTCCTGGTACTCATTTGAAATGTGTTGTTTTACCCAAGTTTCTTAAAGTCTTTTCTGTAAATAGCTATGTTTTAATCAGTCTCTCTTGGATTCTTTTACAGTTCTTCAGCTTAGAGGTTTATGTGACTCTGTCCCCTGTAGGACTAACTTCACCTTATC
>NW_010122635.1:0-6260 GCF_000699245.1 Pterocles gutturalis | reverse complement strand
AGGAATGCCTTTTCAAAGTTGCTATGTTTGCATTTCTAGAGCACCTGAAAGCATGAAAATGTCTGTCTTCTTTCTCAAGTTTTGTTTTTTTTTCTTTCCTTTTTTCCCCTCTTCATTTAAAAGGAAAGGACAGAAGGGAAATGACCTTGTAATGTAACAAGTGGCTAGTCCTGAACTAGCACTCTGTACTTTGCCTGGTTTTGCGGTATGCTTTGGAGCATTCACTCTGAATCTTCCATACAAAAAGTAGCAGCTCTCTTCTGCTCTGCATTGCTCACAGTGAATGGGCTCCCTTGATAGCCTGCAGTACATCATGTACTATTGAACTTGTTCAGGCCCACTGTTCTTCAGAACACTGCATACAAAATCTGTAGTGTTTCTGCGCTGCTTAGATGATAACACCTGGGTATAGGAAAATCTTTTGGCAAAGATGAGCACATACCTGTCCCAGTAGGAAAGTTGCAGAATAATGAAAGCTTAATAAATTCAGATTTATAAAATAGAATTGGAATTTGATCAGATATGTTCTGAATGTAATAAAAATTAAAAATAAAATTCATCCACTGAAGCTGTTAATGTGATTAATCAAGCAACTGAACAGTTAAAGATGAAAACACATTTATTTTGTGCTACCTGGTATAACCACACTGGAAAAAGTGTTACTCTTCACCTTTACCAATGAGAGGATTCTCTCGTTTTTGCTCAGTGGTTGGTAGACTGAATTTGTTTTCACAAAGCAAGGGACAAAAGGCTCTAAGTCTGGTTAAAGTGAGAAAAAAGCCTTCCATCAATATTTATTCCTTTCTGCTTGTTCAGAACTAGTAGTAACATTTTCAGATGTAGTACGAAAGGAGAGTGTAGCATCTCTTATTACCAACTGTTTGCTGAAGGAGACAATAAGAGAACTGCATATCAAAGGCGGTGTTCATCATACCTTATTCAGTACAAGGAAATGCAGAATAAATTCAAAGGGCTCTTCAGAAACGCATCACAGGTGTGCCCTCCCCAGAAGCTAAACTTCGATCTGAATAACCCAGCTGGGACAAATAACAAGTGTATTCATCTGCCAACTAAAAAATATTATCCGTTGCTTCTCAAGATTCCTGTACCATTTAATATCTAGGGGCCAACTGTTAGTTAATAAGAGCTGGGCTGGCATGCTGGGCTGTTACCTGTGTCACTTGCAAATTACTAAAACTTTAAAGCTAGCTGATATGGGTCTGACCCGTATCATAGCAAGGATGGGGGATGCATGCCTTCCCCGAAGATGCTGTAATCCTTTACCTGTAAACCTGTGTAGCTGTTATATTTCTTTAGATAAATTGAATATTGATGCACACTGTGACAAAACAGATGGATTTCCTTTTTTTTTGTGTTTTGTAATTTTTTTTTTTTTGGTTTATTTTAAGTCTTGTGTCATGCAACATTGAACCCTTTAATCTCATTATTCAGACCAGAACAAGATTTTGGCTTGTATGTCTGCTGGTGTCTATTAGTACATTCCAGTAGTGTCCATAAAGAATGATGATGACAAAATGAGAAGGCAAACTTTCCCGACCACAGCTTTAAAGATGACTGTACCTGCAGAGATGGATAAGCCCTGTCAGTTTTATCTAAAGATGAAACAGAAGGCTTATATATTTGTTTTCAATTTGTTAAAATAATGTAACATTATGATAAAGTAACGTTTCTGAGGTTCCACTTGCAATCCTCCATAATCGCTTTGGCATTTTGGCTAGCATCTGTTCCTGGTTTGAACTTAATGCCTTTTATTACTTGAACAATACATCTCTGTTGGGGAACACACCAGACACCTTGGGCTTCCTTTTTGCAGCACGATGCTGGCTTGTGGAAAGAGCAGAACACACAGATAGTTTTTCTGTGTTGTCCCAAGCTGGACTGCGTGGTCATGCCCTTATGCTACTGCAAAACTCTGCTTGTTTTTCACTGATAATGTGTCTTACTAACTACCCTGATTCTGGTCTGAGTTCTTCAGTTAACATCTTCTGTAGTTTTGGGTGCACATTCCTGGCTTTAGGCTGATTTTTTTTTTTCTTTTCTCCCCACCCTGCTGTAGCTCTCTGACTGAAAGCTGGTGAAATGCTTGCCTGCATTAGATAATTATTAAACGCAGAACAACAATGAGTCTAGCAAAGATAATGTTTTATTTTTTCCCTGCTATGGATACCATCTGAAGATCAGCTGTGATACTGTATGCAATGAAATTTGGGACTCAGACTCTTAAACTCTTTCTTTCCTCTCTTCGATACACAATTTCATAGGGTATCTGTCTGAGGACTCTGTCACAATAATGTAAACTAATTTTGAGCTCAAGTTGAAGCACATTCCCTAAACTGAGTCAGGATCTCTATGTATATATTTTTAATAGACGCTTTATAATTCATATTTGAATCTTCCATTTTTAATTTCATGATCTTGCACTGTGTTAAGCAGTCGTAATTATAATGTTTGTTCCTCAGAGAAATACTGAATCATCTTTATTGTTCTCTGAAGTCATATTTCATTTAAAAGTCCTGTTTTTGAAATGTTAAATTATTAGCTAGAACACAATATAAATATTCCCTGAATGAAGCTGGTAGCCTTTTGAGAGGGAACTGTTCCTCTGTGGGATTGATAGCTATTAATTCTAATGCTAAAGCTTTGAATCTTGACAGTAGTACTGAATTTAATATTAACCTAAATTTCTAAAGACCTCCAGTGCTTTTACTTCTATGTGTGAAGGAGGAAGAGAGGGAACTGCACTATTGAAACAGGAATTGCAAGTCAGTTTAAAATGCTAATCTTAATCTGCTATTTTTAGAGTTATTGATTGCTTTTGCTTTCTTGCTACAGCAGACAAAGAAACTTATTTTCTTTTTGCATAACTTCTACTATATATTATCTGTGGCCATACTATATACCATAAGCTAATAGCTTTCAGGCTGCACGATTTCTGTTGCCTGAGAATCTGAAACTGTGCCATTGCCTGACTGGATAATAACTCCCAGGTTGCTAAACACATGTTTATCCCAGTTAGAAGCTGGCAGCACAAGTCTCAAAAAGACAGAGAATGTTATGAACAAATTTATTAAAGTACATATCTGTATATTAATACATAGCAAGATTTCTTGTCTTTTTTAATAAAAATTGTTTGGGAACAGAGAGTTACGAACAGCTGAAATAGGTTAATTATATTTCACATTTGTTATGCATAAATTGAAAAGCTCAGCATTATTCAAAAGCCATACTCAATTAAATCTTCATGAACTTAAAATTTTTATTGGTCTCTAATTAAATTAAGGAAATTACTGGCAAACTGAATTGGAGTTGATCTGTATTTAGGGACCTCTTGAATAAGGTTCCTCACCAGTATAGCATCTTACATATTGCTGCTGTAAATCTACCCCAGTTGATCTGTTTCACGGTTTTAATTTTGCTTCTCATGAATCCTGTATCCATGCATTCCAAAGAAGGAATTATCAATTGTTAGTCACAGAAGCACAATTAAATATCTCTTTTTTTGTGGAACTATTAGGGTCTTAATGTACGACTGTCTGGGGTTCTTGGGTGTTGAGTAAAAATGTAGGGTTTTCTAAGCTAGGCAAAGCCCTAGAAGACATACAGAAGCAAGTCAAGAGACAACCTGACAAGACAAAAGTGATTAAATAGGAATTTGGCTACTGTATCTAACAGTGGAATGACAGGGGTTTTTAAAAGTAATTTTCTCCTAAATTCTGAAAAATGCATGCACTAACAAAAGGATGCACTTTCACCAACTGAAATACTAGGGCCTGAGCAGTGAGGCCCTGAACCAACATTGTCCCCTAGGTGAACCTCACAACCTAACAATACACCTAATATGTATAATATTGATCAAATATGCAATGTATTACCTTATTAATATATGCCAATTTATAAAAGTTTTGTTGTAACACTTATAGGGCTTCATTGTAATGCTTGCTGTGTAAGGTTAGTCAGCAGAAAGATAATAGTTGTGTCACAGTAGCCAAAATTAAGCACGGCTGTGCCCTGTCACCACAGATGGCAAAGGAATGTGGCAAGTCGCGACAAGCTTTGTTGAGAGATACATAATCAAGATTAGTAGATTCTTTTGTTAGTGTTGTCTCCCGTCTCCTGCCCCAGCCAGGCTTGAGACAGAAGTTAAGGAGAAAACCACACCAGACGTTTCTCACAGCTTAAGACATGAAGTCGTTTATTCAGCTGTATAAAAGCGGGGAATGTTTGCAGGGAAATTTGGAAGCTTCATCTTTACGGTGGATGCACTGTATAGAGATTTCCCACTTGCCAGAGGGGGGACTCTCCAAATCCTCGCTGTAAATGGACTCCCCAGCGACTGCTGATCTGGATAATAGTAATGTATTAATAGGGCAATTAGTGATGTATCTTTCTTAATCACTATCGCTAACTCTATGTAGTAATGATTAGGTGCATTACCTTATGTTATGCTTACTATAGTAGTTTGCTTATTGTTTTGCTGCTTTACCTTATCTTGCTTTAATTTATTTTCTATTATTTTTCTCATTATTTTTATCACTTATAAGTAAAAATAAGCTTACTCCTCTAATTTGGTGCCTGTGTCTTTTGTGCCAGCCCCATCAATTGGCAAAACACCAACCAGACATTAAACACTTATTGTTGTAATTAGGCCAATCTGTAGAATAAAAATTTGGAGATCTGCTAACCAAGCTAATTCATATTTCTGACATGTGCTGGATATAATAGCAGTTTTTGAGGATTTTCTATATGGATTTTCTTCCTTCTTTCATAAGAAAGAAAATAACATGGAGTTATATTCCAGGATCTGAAATTATATAAATTAATGCTAAACAGTTATAAGTTAAACTATAAGAGAATTTAGTTTAAATGCTAATGAGATCCATAAGCAGTCTTGATTGGTGCCATTAGATGCATGTTAGAAACAGGAAAACAAAGACTCCAGAAAGATCACTTAATTCCTACACGCAAGTTGCTCTTTTTACATACCTGCTGCAATATAGTGTCATGGACGTATGCCCGTATTTGAAAAGCTGACAAATGGCTCTCTTCCAAAACTTCCTGCCAATATAAATTAATGCTTATTATAAGACATACTTGGATGGTACGAAAGCATTGTCCTGTGAGAGATCCTTGAAGAACAACTGAGTAGTTCTGGCTCCTATATATCAAATCTAATGGTATATATTAATTAATTATAAGGCACTCCATTATTGTTTCTTGCCAGACCTAGTATTTTATATGTCCACATCAATAGCATCATATTTGTTAAGGAGGGAATATCTGTCTCCCAGGAAATGGTATCTAGAGGAAGATTAATCACTCTGCTAGTCAATTAAAATAATGATGCTTAATGCTTTATAGTATATTTTATTTGTAGAGGTAAATGGGTATTATTGCCCGTATTTTATCCTGTGCAGTCTTCAAACCTTGTAAAACACAAAATAACATTGACTTTTTAAAAAAAATTTATTTTCTTTGACTACAAAGAGATTAGGGTTCATCAGTTAAAAAGTATGGGTTCTGCAGTGCCTAGCTGCATTTCACTCCATCTCTTATGTGCCTAGATTTTAAATTTTAGTTATTTGATGCTAAACAGAGAAACCAAACTCAGAATTGATGCCAAAACTTATTCTTCACCAACATGATCCATAAATGAAATGAACATGCTAAGCAGAGGACTGTCTACAAGTAGAAAGTAGGTGTTCTGCTTGTGTCATAGTTTGCTTGGGAAAATATTTTCTGTAGAAGTAGAAAGCAAGGCCTTGTGGCATTGTCAGCTCAGGGAATTAAAAACCATTCCTTTCCTAAGAGGAGGTGCAGAAACTGCTACTGAAACAATGAAGCAGAAAAGATTCTGTAGGTCAGTGAGATAAAAAAGGGGGAAGCATAACTGCAGTGTGTAGTTAGGTACTCATGGCAATGAAAAAGCCCTAGGTTTTACTTGGACTAAAATCCAGAAACTCATTACTTATTCTAAGTAGATCTGTCAGACTACATGTGACAGTGGATTTATTGCACATGTGAGACTGTATTGTCTCCCTAAAATCAGTAGTATGACATCAGTGTAAATTGGGATAAGAAAACATTTGACTCCTGTTTGGACTTTGATGTAGCCTCAACTTTTTAAACAGGAATTTCAATATATTTATTTTATTAGCAGTTTCTAAATAACGTTTTAAGCTAGGAATGATATTCACTTCTCGCTTCCATTCGGCAAGACCTAGACAGGCTGGAGATTTGGG
>NW_010122634.1:0-12618 GCF_000699245.1 Pterocles gutturalis | reverse complement strand
TTAAGTTAACTTTAACCCACGACAGTGGGGAAACAGTCTTTGTCAGGGAGTGCAGTGAGAAGACAAGAGGCAACAACTATAAGCTGAAAGCGGGTAGATTTAGACTAGACATTAGGAAGAAATTTTTCATTGTGAGGGTGGTGAGGCACTGGAACAGGTTGCCCAGGGAAGTTGTGGATGTCCCATACCTGGAGGTGTTCAAGGCCAGGCTGGATGAGGCTTTGAGCAACCTGGTCTAGTGGAGGGTGTCCCTGCCCATGGCAGGGGGGTTTGGAACTCGATGATCTTTAAAGTCCTTTCCAACCCAGGCCATTCTATGATTCTATGATAAGTAGTGCTACATAAAAATGAGCAGAATCCAAAGATTATTAAAAAAATCTCACAGTAGGAAAATTTGGAGATTGGTCCAGAAATGTTTTTTTCTGTTCTACTAAGTGTCTGGTGAAGTTGTAAAACTCTCCCCTGTAGATTACATGTAGACTAAGGAATACATGAGATCTAATGCAGCGCATTAGGTTTTGCAAAACAAACCTTAAGTTTAGAAGCTTTGCTGCAGAGGATCTCATGAAAATTAGTGAGGAGGCAACCTAGTAAAGTTGTCAAAGTCAGTGCAAATATTTGATTGTTGTCATAAGTGTATTGGCTGATTCACAGAGGACAAAACACAGCAGTCATCTAGTAAACTAGTCTCCTGTAAACTTTAACTGGGGCATGGTACCAAAGTTCTGTGAGTAAACATCAGATTTGGGGTTTGTCATCATAGATGCCAATCAGGCTTCTTCTTTCTTCTCTGCACAGCATGGGAGGCTGAACTCTGTCACTTCAGCTTTTAGTCCTCACTGCTTAAATCTGACAGATAAGAAACACAATTTTGCTTGGAAGAAGGGGACTTGGTTCACACTTGTGCCTGTCTGTGGTCCTTTAGAAGTTAATGTAGTAGTGAGCTGTGCAGTCAATGCAGTGCTTTGAAATAGAACTTCCTCCTCTCCTCTCTCATTATTTTTATAAAATGGGCACAATAAAAGCATAAACAACCACAGTATACACTGACTTAGTTTACAGAGGTATTATGGGGGAAGTGTTGGGTAAATACTAGCGTTAATGGGGCTATTCTTTTTGCACCCTAACCACTAGAAGATGTAAAAGGCTGTCGGCCCTCTTTTCGGTGACAGAATATATCTTAAGAGGAAGAGGAAGGAAGAGAAACCAGAGTAGAACCAAAAATTAAAATGTCGGGGGAAAAGAGAAAATACAGGGAGAATGGGGGCAAGAATTGTCTTTTCCTATGACCTGTCTAGCCATTTAAAAATCTGAGTGACAAAAGATAGGTGAACAAAAGCAAATCCCCATCCATTTTTCTTAAATTAGTTCACCCGTCCCATTAATGCTGCTATATGCATTATAATAGCTATTAATCTATTAATGACACCATTCTTATTGTAAAGCCACATTTGTTAAGTAGTCCTCAGGGAAAATGTCAAATGCTGTTATTTAAAAGTATGATTAGGGAACTTACTGAGTTCAGTTAATGTGTATATGCGAGGGAGAAAAAGACTTAACAATGGGCTTTATGAATTTGAAGACTCTGTTGATATTCCTCCATTCTTCTTAAATACTAAATAGTGGGAGACAGCTAGAAAATGTAAGATAGGTACCAAGTCACAGTATCAGTGCTATATTAAACTTCAGAAAGTACCTATTGGGAAAATTCTTCTCAGGCACTGCCACAAACTCAGATTGATCTGACTGCTTGTGTGGCAATGGTACCGTGCCTTATTCCTAGCTAACAGGACTCCTCAACTCATCTGGCTTCTAGCCCTGCAATGCAAGTTTCATGTATTAAATACTCTGCTGTGGAAGTGCATATGCATGTCATCTTTACAATACCTCCTGAAGCACAGAAGAACACAGCTAACAAAGGGAATACATCCTGGTACCATCAGTTCAGCATCTGTGTAGCAGGCCAGCAATAGTCCTTCTGTGCAGCAGTCAGCTTTCCAGGGGAAGATCAGCTAGGAAATGATGGCATTGAGAAGAGCAGTCAGCATTTGTATAGACTGTTGTTATCTTGGCTAAGAACAATAAGACCCTAGTATTTCTGCATCTTGAGAATAAGGACTCATTCCCTTACAGAATAATATAAAATGTGTTTACCTTTGTGAACTGAATCAAGGAAATGATCTTGCTGAAATACAGAAAAATCCTACCTTTCCTGAGACAATTTTCATCTATATCAGTCCTTGGCTTAGGTTCATATGGCGTTCCAAAGAGCCCTGTGGGCAAAACTGAAGGCAGCCTCCTCATTCAGGGGCTGGAGAAGAAGGGAGAGGGACAATGTAGTCCGCATGGTATGATTGCTTAATGCTAAATATTGCCCATTAATTTGGGCCCTTACCACATATATTATACTGGTAAAAGTAATAATTTTGATCTGGCATTTTGCCTGTATCCTCATAGGTTCAGGTTATTGGCCTGCACAGCTACATGAGCTCAGTCTCTGGTCTAACAGAGCCTGGCAAGGAGCACACTGAGACTCCAAGCCACAGAGCCAGATCAGCCCTGAGCCACAGCAACATGCACCCTGCACCTTGGACCCTGCTGTGCAGCTGGAGCAGAGCTGTGGCATGCCAACCACAGCCACATGGCTGCTGCTTCAGAGCTAAGGGAGGGGGAACATATGTGAGTTTGCAAAAGGCCATGTAAACAGCCTCAGCAGGATGTGAAACACATAGTGAGCAGTAGTAACTCCTGCCACGCACCAACAACTAGGATTTCAGGCTAGATTATAAAGAGCAAATAACAGATTTTATTTCTTTGTCAACATTTCTCTGCAGGTTTCTCTAAACATGTGCACATCACCCTGACATTATCTGTCAAAGGCAAACACTCACTGAAGATGAGCATTTTACTTATACTGTAAGCATCCTCTAGTTTGCACAAGTACGTTTAATGAGCCATCAGAAAATCCCCAGCACATCAAGACTGCTTTTTATACAAGCTAAGAGGCCACATTATTTTATAACTAATCCCCACTCCATCTGTTGACAAACTCAAACTGAGGAATGCATCAGAAATGAGGAAACATTCTTCCCCCCCCCGCCCCGTTCTCTGTTAAAAACCGGATTCTGACAACTTGACCCATCAGAAAAGCAGGATCTTCTAACTCTTTGAGCAGCCCCCTGAGTCTGTGGGGATAGGTTTACTGGTGGAGAAAAGCAGCAGTAAGCATAAGCAAGGGTGGCAGAAGTAGGTCATAAACAACTTGTACAAGTGTCTTTTTTGGAGGCATATGATCATTTAGTAGCATAGTAACCATGGTGGTTTGGAGCTGGCAGTGAATTATTCTTTTTAGTGACTGAATCTAGCCAGGATAAGCACCCTCTATGGTTTCTTTTACAAAGACTTTTACTTCTTCCTAAGAATTTTTCATAATTTTTGCTTTTATGAAGTTGAGAAAGGAGGGATTTTGGGGGATAGTGGGCATAAATAGCTCTGAAAGACTGTGTCTGCTCCAGAACTGCCTTACCACCACAATATGTCTATCTGTAACTGCAAAATACTGTGATATCTCCTTCAGTTTTCAGCACAGAGCCCTCCATCTTTTCTGGAATGCAATGGAACCAAAGGAGCACCTTGTGAACATCATATGTTCCCAGGTGATCCTTCACAGAAAAGCTCAGAAGAGCACTCTGAGGAACTGACCACATTAAGTCATGCTCTTGAATGAATTATCTGGCTGCATGGGTCACTGTGTTTACCAGTTTTCATGTAAGCTGTGCCCACTAAGTACAACCCAAGTAGCACTCACACAATACCTTATCTACCCGAAACATCCCCAGAGGAGCAGTTTATCCCAACATGTTTTACTCACAGGGAGCAGAGCGTAGTCAGCACAAGGGTATGCCATTGCTTCCTTTTATGATTAGGGTGTTAGTTTTGATGCTGTGGTTAAAAAAACCCTGGCACTCTGGGATCTATGCTGAAGGCACTGCACAATAGGCAATGAAGGCTACAGTTCAGCACATGTTTTAGATGATCGTAAACCAGCACTTCTGTCAAAAAAAAAAAAAAAAAAAAAAAAAACCAAACCAGACAATAAATGTGTTAACAAACAACCCCCCCTTTAAAAAAAAAAAAAAAAAAAAAAAAAAAAACCCCCCCAGCCACTAACTTCTGTCCCCAGATTACCTTTTCAAATGTTCTGGCACAACTGTTTTAGTGGTTACTTGGTAAGCCAGGATGAGGAGCTGCCCTGAGTGATTTGCTTTAGGCAGGTTGCTTTTCAGCCAGATTGGTGCTCTGGTCCAGTTCACTAAGCACTTATAAAAATGGACATGCTGACTGAAATTATTCATCAAACAGTAGATTTAAAAAAAGCCAGCCTAGTGTCAGTAGGTTTAAATTCATCAAGTAGAAATTCAGATATACCAGCTTACCATGTCTAGAGTCTGCAAATGGAAAAGTATTGAAGATCATGTATGTATACACGCATGATGTGCACTCATCTGCATTTGCAGTCAGTGTTGTAACAGGGGACCTGCTCCCAGCAGTGAACATAGGACCCTGGGGCAGTCATGGCTCAGGAGCAGATTACTGCCTGACACACTAGTTATCTCCCACAGGCTGTTTGCTAAGAGAAGAAAAATTAGTCCCTAACCAGGAGACAAGGCTGTCTGTAGTTAGAGCTTCTGTAAGGCTCCCAAGTGACTCTCTGCAGAGGAAGGATGTCATCTGGTACCCTGGCTAGGAATTAGTCACATATGTTGCACAAGTATGTTTAGTAGGCCACCGGAGCATTCAGAAGGTTGGTCTTGTCACAGTGGCTTTTAGTGTGCCCATGTGACATTTTTGCCAGAAGAGCTGCCAACACCCTTGGGTTGTGACCAGAGATGTGACCTTCAGGGATGTAGGCAGGGAGAGCCCTGTGAGCACCAGGGCTGTGGGGTCAGTCATCACCTCCTTGGCACACAGGGTTCAAGATTTTGGATCCATCCACTCTGGAGTCAGCCTGCTGACATCTTTCATAGTAGCTTTTTTCCTTTGCTTTCTTAGAGCAGTCTTTTAATGGAGAGCATATAGTGCAGATGAGATTGATTGCTGCCAGAATTGTTAGAGGAAATGTCAACCATGACCTTCCATAGCTACTTCATTTCCCTCTCTCATCCCTGTTGATTAAATGCCAGCCCTTTTATTTGTTCCCTTCCAAAGGAAGCTAATTGTCTCTTCCAGCTGCAGTAGATCATTTTAGAAGAACAAAGGGATGCTGCCCAGTGGTTTTACAAACCTTTACAGCATGCTGATCCTTCCTTTGCTGCCTCCCCAGCCTGGCTTGTGGCAGCCCAGAGAAAAGGCTAAGCACTTCTCTTTTATGATATACCATGTATATGCCACCACAGGACCCAGATGGCTAAACAGATGAGAAAAGTGCTGCAGTGACTGCTCAGAAAAATTTGTATAATACTGCTTGAAGAGCAGGGGCCAAACTAAGCATTAAACATGATAGTGTATATAAAAGCCTGCAGCTTCTTAAGAGTATAATTTATAAAACTGCCATTTTGTTGAAAATCTCCCTTTTATAGTGCACTTCTCCTACTGTGGTTTAAGTTCAGTGACATTTCCTAAAGCTAATGTTGATAAATAATTTACAGTGAGCAATTTCACTAAATTTCACTTCTGTGCTATGTGAAGCTGCCAGGGCAAGGTCCAAAGAGTGCTTAGCAGCTTCCAGAGGTATGTCAATGAAATTCAGGCACCTGAGTGATCCCAAATATTCTACTTACCCCAATGGGGTATCCCAGATACCTGCCTGAGATACCAAAACATCACTTATGTGATTAAAGTATCGCATTTGCGCTCTCCCTGGAAGAACTGTTTCCTTGCACGAGCTAAGCAAGTACGTGGTGGCAGTCTCAAGGTGGGTATCTGGATCTGTGACTAAGTCTCCATATTTTTTAAGGCATACTCATCACTCAAAGCACATTGCTGTCTCAAGTCACCTCTTGAGAAAAGGACATCATAGTTTACTCTGTAGAGTCCTGCTCTAGGATTTGGGGGACCTGGCTTCTTAAATCTAACCACAATCCCAACCAGTAGGAGTGCTTCTTACTCAAAGGTTTAGAGCAGGAGAACATCTTGTAGCTCTCTCACTGGAGTCTGGTCATGTTGCAAAAAAGAATCCTAAGTCTAGAAGAAGAAGAGGTGTGGCATGAGGAAGAGCCTAAATAACAGATAAGACTCAGCTAGGAGTATAAACAGCTTACCTAGGTTTCACTTAAAGTCTCGTAAAAAAACCAAAACAAAACCAGACATCACTACCCGTTTAACAAATCATCTAATTCCCTTTGCTCTCTGCAACCCAGTCCCTGCCTGGAAACACAAAAAAAAAAAAAAACAAACCACATGATTGCAAGGTTGAAGCTAGGAGAAGTTTTAATAACTGTGACACTGTATAATTGTAACACTTTAGAAATACTCATAAATGGGTTTCAGTAGGCACAGCACCCACAGAAGAAGGAATAGATGTCATGCTGGTAAAATCCCTATGGATTTTCACAGGAGGGCAAAGCAGCTGGCATTCTAGTCCAATCATTTTATGCAAGACGGTTTCAAAAGGGAAATGAAAAATAGCTACTTTAATTGAAACAACAAGGGTGGCTATGAATTTTTACTAATTAGGCAAGTTGTTATTTGGTAAGGGTTTAGCATTTACATACCTCACAGAAATATGTGACATATCACATGTGATATGTGGTGATCTAATCATCACACTTGGTCTTCTCTTGTACATCACTTACACATTTATATCTTTGAATTTTGTAGTGTAACCAGAATAGGAGAGTTACATGTTTTTATTGAACTGTTGCAGTGTTTCAGTACAGCACATGCAAAGGCTCACAGTGGAATGAGTGAGTGTCACACAAACCATAAACAGGGAAGGCAGCGTGCTGTGGCATATGGCACATGTAACAGTGATACTGGAAAAAGATTACAAGGTCCTACTTGCTTCTTCAATTGTGGGTTGCATCAGAAACCTGGCTTCTTGCAATAATAATCGTAGCAGATCACCAGCAAAAGAGCTGTATGTTGCTATTTTGATCCACTTCATTTTGGAATCTGCTTACGTCTTTTTCACAGAAATAGAAAAACAACTAGTTGTTGGAAGAACAAGGTTGACTTGAGACAAAATAGGGGAAGACCTTAGTGATAGTAGGTCAATGCAATATACATATTATGTAAGTAAAATGTACAGTGGTAGGGATCCATCTAACATACAGATAGTTCCTCATGGGAACTACGCTGCAGAAAACAAGATAAATCAGTGTTTAGATACACCTCATTCGCACCACGCTTTTAAAATATGATACAGAAAATAACCTGATATTCATTAACCACTGCAGCCATTAGTTCTCACTAATATTTTGTTCATTGATCAATATTTGAAAAATACCTGGTATTAGATCAGCAAATTCGTATTTTCCTATTTCTTTGCCTTGAAATCCTGAGTCCAACAAATTTAATAGATGATTTTCCATTGACTGAAATGGGCCTAAGACCTTAATGCTGTGCTTTGAAAGTCAGAAATGTTCCTGTATTACATAAACAAAAGGATCATATCTGACTGTCCCTGAAGTGGAAGTTTTTGCTCCTTCCAAATCAATTAATCATTTCTAGGTTAAAGAGCTATGGTTCAGCTAGATCATCTTTTCTATAGCAAGACACAGTGTTCCGTTAGTAAGATTGAGAATAACCTTGAGTGTACCAGTCTCATTGTGACACCTTTTACTTGCTTTTTGTTTTTTTGCTTTATGTAGTCCATGCCATTTCTTGCAGTTAAAAAAATTCCAATATTTTAAGTATATGTACATATGCTTTTCATTTTGTAGAGCAGATGAAAATAGCTCAAGGGGCACATTTTGCCTTTATAGCCAGCTTAGAGCAAGAGCTGATGTTGTACTGGGTGCAAACAGAAATGGGCAATAACCCTACCACACAATGACACACACATATACACTCGCACGATCCATGTATACATTTTACAAAGTTTAGGGACCACATTGATGTCAAGGGAATAGGAAAGGTAATTTAAGAGGCTGAAGTCAGAGAAGGTGAGGGACTTCTTTGCATGAGTATTTGCAAGCTGAAACTCCTTGGGATGAATCCTTTCTTACCTACTTTCTTTCCACCTGCCATTGGCTCTGCCTCCAGTCACACAGACGTTAATTTATGGGAAAAGGGAGAAACTTATGGCCCTTCCTCTCTACCACCCCCATCCTTACAGGCTGGTGAGTTACATATGCTCCAGCTTGGGTGATATAGCTGTGGAGAGCTCATTTCCCTTTTCCAGGTTGACACTGAGGCTGGCCATGGTCCCCTCAGATCTGGATCAAGTTACCATAAGCAAGATTTTCTAGTATTAAGTGTCTGTCAGACTTTATTATAGACTAACATTGAGAGTTGTGCCAATGGCATGGTACTGTCTTTCTCAAGAAACCTTTTGGAGTGCTCCATCATCTAAAATACAGAAAGTACAAACCCTGCTCAAACTAACAACACACAGATTCAGTTAATAGCGTGCAATATTGAGGAAGAATACAAGAAGTGATAATGAGACACTCTAAGTTAGGGAGTGACTATTTTCCAGTACTGGTAATTAGGGAGTAAATGAATGACCTCAAACTTCCTGCTAAATGCATTTCCTTAGAAATTATTTTTTAAATAAAAGAGAAAATATGAGATTGTGTAGAATTAGTTTTTATCCAAATATGAAACTGCAGAATATCACACTCTACCAGTTGTTTTTCTATTTATTTATAATATACTTTTATAGGAAACAAAGATTCCAATCAATTGAGCAAGTACTATGATAAACCATCCTTGAAAACACCGTTGAAAAAGCTAGTTGAAATTTTACCTAGAAATATGTAAGTCTGTAAATTATTTTGCAGGTATTTTGGTCTTGGTGAAATGAGTTAATCAATATTTTAAAAATTTTAAAAATGAAAAAGTCAGCTAAATAAAAACAATTCCACTGAATTTAATTTTGCGCTACAAAAAAAAAAAAAAAATCAAAAACTTTGCAAATACATTGTATTCTTTGTATGTACAATATCCTGGGCACTGATGGTCAGAATCTTGCAGTCCTGTTTAGATACTGAATTACAAAAGAAACAGGTGGCCAGCTCCTCTACCATTTTTCCAAAATGAAGCTCCTATACTCATTTAAGTAGGGTAATCCTGAGACCAGGATTAGCTGTTCTCTGATTTTATGGAGTGGTGGTTTTATCCACCACAAGTTGGTGTGCTTAGTTTCTTTCTTTTAAGAAACATGACTGTACAGTACGTTGATTTATCTAAAAGCTAAACAGTACGTTGATTTATCTAAAAGTGTTAAAGTTTTGTTTACTGCAAATTTATACATATAATTTCATCTTTCTGGAAAACAACCATCTCAGTCTAAAGCCAGTGTCTTCAACATATAATATTCTTGGGGTTTATATTGTCTATTTTTCTTTATTAATATTAACATCTAAAGCCAGTGTCTTCCCTACATAATAAAGTAATTCTGGTTTTATATATTCTGTATATCTTTATTAATTTTTTAAAAATAACTGAAATTGTTTGGAGAGTCTAGTGTTTGCTGTGTACATAAAATTCAATGCATTATAACAGTGTATTATAAGTAAACTGTGAATTCATACATAAACAGCAATCTCTGTCTTTTTTTAATAAAACTCAAAAAATATATTCACTGCATAGTTGATATGAATCTTGTGATTTCCCATTAGATTTTAGTACAAGTGTGTCTTAGCTCAGTTAATAATTCACATTCCCTTGGGTTTCTAGAATGAGTTATTTCATAATTGAAAAAATGCAGATGAGCTTGACAACAAATAGCAAGGGCAGGTGCTGTCATTTTAATATTTCTTTAGGAAAAGAGAATCACATTAAAAAGAGAACAAGGGCTTCAGTTATTTCCAAGTATCTAATTGCCATAATCTATCCATTCAGCTTATCTACCCGTCTATAAATTAAAGCGGTCAATAATATGGCACAAGGTGTTGAGCACTACAGGGAAGAATGTAAAACATTTAAAGATGTCACTCACAAAACTTTTTTTCTTAAGTTTGTAGTTTAATATCAAGGGGACAATGATAGAAATTGCATAATTTTTCAAGTATGCAAGAGTTTAGTTGAGTTAGTGGTTTGCTGGTTAAAAGGTAGGCTCTGTCACTCATGAAAATTGCAGATAAAACAGAGCTACCCACACTTAAAAAACCAGTAATTCTAGTTCAATACAATAACATTTATTGATCCTGTATTCAAGAAAGGATACACAAAACAAACTTCAGAGGACTAATTGGATGAATGTATTTGCAATTTCATCAGTATTCTATACCACAGTTACACTAATTAACAGTAATAGAGATACTAAGTAGAAGGCAGAAACAGAGAAAGAATGACAAGTGTAAGCCACAAACTGCTTCCTCGGTTTATGAATTAACCCAAAGGTTTCTACTGGCACTTCCTACCCTTTTCCAGTGATTTTTCTGAAGAGCTGTTGGACCCCAGTGCGTCACAGGCAGAATATTTCAGATCAGGTTTTGGAGTTGCTGTTGTAAGCAGATCTGTAATTACTGGAGTCTTTCTAATTTTATGGAGAAAGAGTGGCAGATCTTACAAAGTGATATAAATCCCATGGGAGGTAGCATTTATAGCCCTACATACTTTAAGGGATTCTGGCTTATTTCCCAAGTTGAGTCACTTATCCATTTTATAGTCCTTCTCTCTCTAAATAATAAAGAAGAAATACACTGCTGAAGTAGGTCTGTCAGGAAAAAATGTAGTGCAGAAGTAGTGAGGTGAGTTTAGTACACTATTTAAGGCACAGCTGCAGTAAAAAGTTTTAATAGGAGCATTACTGGTACCACCCATTTTCTGAAGATACCTATATAATATTTATATTGTCTGAAAACACCTATCTTCAGAGCACTTGCTTCCACCTGTGTAGTGCAGGTCATCTAGACTGGCAGAAGATAGAGTTTATTGTGTTGCAGAGGCACCACTTGCTCACCTTTTGGCTGCTTGTCTTCAAAAACAGTGGATTAACATTACTTACGGGGAACTCAGATTTTGGGGTCCATTTCCCATTACCCTACTTGTCCCACACCATGATCTCCACTTTTCTTTTCCTGCATTTTTTAAACAGTCCTGCAGCTTTACACCCAATTATTTTCTCTGTGTCAGTCCCTTTGTCACATCGGTGTCTGTGTTCATGAGTGAGTCACCACTGAGGACACTCCTTTCCCATTAGAGCTACAGTACCTGACACTACCAAGCTGTGAAACTTTAACTATTACCTTAGAGGTAGTCCGTCATGTTACATGCTACCGATCAATCAAAATATGAAATTTTCAGATGACTACAGTCCTGTAATTATCTGGCAATCATGACCCAGACTTCCAGTACCAAAACAACAAAAGAAAAGTTCTGTAAAAGATACATCCACAGTAGAAACACAAAATTGCGCATGGCTATTAGGCAGTAGGTGATCAGCTTAGAGTTGGTTAATCTTTTCAAGCTGATAAGAAGTTGAAAGAGAATTGCCAGCACTCCTGCAGAAACTCTGCTTCTGGACAGATGAAAATGCAAAAGCAATGGGGTCAGATGAAGAGGGGAAAATACTCCAAAACCTGATATCTAGAGCTTTCACCTGGTAGACTAAAAATGTACAGACTGTCTCTACTTTCTACTGCTGATGCAGTTTTCTGATATATTTAAGTGTTCACTGCACAGTAGAGAAAGACAAAATACCAAAAGTGGAACTTCGGAATCTCCCTGTCAGGGACTTAACCACTAATCTCGAGTCATATGTGTTCTTGCACTCTGTCTATCTGGTATCATAAATCTTACACTCCTACCTGCACCAGCTCAGAAAAGTAATGCACAGCTTTTTTTTTTTTTTTTTTTTTTTTTTTGTGGATGCAGAAATGAAACTCTACTTGCCAAGAGAATTCTGTTATTAAATAGATTAAAGTAACCCCAGATGTGGATAGCCCCAGAGCACTAGGCTTTTTGTGTTGCTTGGAATTAAGGCACTAAAATCTGATTAAGTCCTGGATTTGTTGTCTATGTCCCTTTTGACTCTGAACAACTAGCTAGAGAAAATGGTGACGGAACTGAGAACTCATCCCAGGTCTATTTTTTTCTCAATTAAGCTTTTAATTTCTGAAGCCAACTTCTTGTTTAGGATGCAGAAGCTTTCCAGTTTATGTAAGTCTCATATTGTGCACATAGATTGTTCAAAGTCAAGCTTAAATTTTCATTTCCATTTTGCAATCTCTTTTTTAATCAACATTACTATTTGATTTTTCACAGTTTATCCCCTTGTTAATGCACCTACTACATTCTCTCCTTACACAGCTGAGAACCCATGTAAGTGATCCTGCTTTATTTTACGTTACAGAGGAGGGTCTCAATCTAGAGCTGTCTCTGCTGAGGCTATGAAGAACCAGGATTACAATGAGTAAATATAACAGAAAAACAGAAGCCTGAGGACTATTCTGAGAAGAATTTATAGTCTATCCTAAAGACAGATGTCTTGGTGTCAGGACCACCACC
>NW_010122633.1:0-22227 GCF_000699245.1 Pterocles gutturalis | reverse complement strand
TCAGTAGGTCCAGAGAGGTTCTCCTCCCCTTCTCCTCTGTCCTGGTGAGACCACATCTGGAATATTGTGTCCAGTTCTGGGCCCTTCAGTTCAAGAGGGACAGGGAACTGCTGGAGAGAGTCCAGCGCAGAGCCACAAAGATGATGAAGGGAATGGAGCATCTCCCTTATGAGGAAAGGCTGAGGGAGCTGGGTCTCTTTAGCCTGGAAAAGAGGAGACTGAGGGGTGACCTAATCAATGTTTATAAATACGTAAAGTGTGAGTGTCAGGAGGATGGAACCAGGCTCTTCTCTGTGACATCCAGTGATAGGACAAGGGGCAATGGGTTCAAGCTGGAACATAGGAGGTTCCGCTTGAGTATGAGGAAAAACTTCTTTACAGTGAGGGTGACAGAGCACTGGAACAGGCTGCCCAGAGAGGTTGTGGAGTCTCCTTCTCTGGAGACATTCAAAGCCCGCCTGGATGCGTTCCTGTGTGATCTGCTCTAGGTGTTCCTGCTCCGGCAGGAGGATTGGACTAGACGAACACTGTGATTCTGTGAAACCAGCAGAACTAAGCTTTAGCGCATAAGAGACCTTTACTGCATGGCTGCTGTACCTGTAGTCTACTGGCATGTTCTCTTGACAATGACTCAGGCAGAAAACATCCAGTCCAGGTGAGGAATTTGTCACTCTCAGTCAGTTCCAGAAGCGAGAATAGCCAAATGTTATCTGTGTAAAGTGACTTGTTACACCCAAGAGAATTATTCCCTACAGAAAAGTGAGAAAGTTTCCAGGACACAGATAACTACTGTTACAGTCTGGGTATGGCTAGCACCTAAAGTTGTTACAGTCCATCCTAGACACCCATGCTGATGGAAAAAACTGAGAAATGGTTCAGAAAGGGATGAATCTACCTCTTTTTTCAAGTATCAGTCAGCCAGGTCAGAAATAGTGGTCTTCAAACTATTATGCTTGAATTCCCAAGTCTCATTACAAACCATAAACAGTCTAGAAACTCATATGTTGTTAACAAAGGTGCTCCCACAAAGATATTGACAATATTGTATTTGTCCTTCAGATTATTAATGTTTAAACAAACAAATGCATCACCAGCAGGACAACAGAGCACAGGCACACAGTTTTGGACCAGAGCAAACCTGCTGAAGTTAATGGCAGCTTTCATCTGAAATTATGTTCCTTGACCTCTTTCCTCCCCACCATTGATTAATATATTCAGTTTGAGGAAATAAAGATAGCCTATCTTAGAAAAATGAGCACACACCTCCCTGCAACGTTTGCAAGGCTTTTGCCAGGAAAAGAGGAAGCTGGATTAACCTTTTCCTCCTTTAGAATTTCACTGCTCTATGAAGTCTGAGCAACAAAAAAATGGAAATGCTAAAATATTCCCTGATGCTTTCCTGTAGGCTGACTCACATCCCCCTTAGTCAGATCCAAACACACCCTAACTAGGCTACAGCCTGATGATAATCAGCCTGTTTCTCGGACTGCACAGAAATTCCAGCCTTCTTATGAAGTTACAAAGACTCAAGCACCAGAAGGGGTTAGCATACACATCAGCTAATCAACAATTCCGCACAAAGGTGAACATCAGTGGTGGGAAACACACAGTAACATGAGTGAACCTGCTAAAAGAAAAAAAACTAACACACACACAACCACCAGAGACTAGCTAATGGCCAGTATTTTGTATCTAAGCCTCAAGCTTTCCTACTATTTTGGAGGGCCAAAGGAGCTACGTTTCTCCTTTAGGCTAAGGTTGTCGAGCATTACTCATTTTCTGATCTTTGCTCACTCTACTTGCAACTTCTAACAAAAAAAGGAAAATTCTCACTCTAAAATCCACAGGCGGCTAAGTTGTGTTTAGAACAAAATTACTCTGCTGACAATAAAAAGAAATCCACATGTCTCAAGGGGATGATTCAGAGTACTTACTAAGCTGGCTAAAGCAGCCCATCTGAATAAAATTCCACACCCCGAAAAGCCTGATGAGGATTTGAACTTTAATATTCTGTTTCCCCTTGAAATTTATCTGAATGAAAAGATTCAAACACTTGACAAACCTGAATGCACTGGAGTCTGACAGTTCTACCTGTATTGCAAAATTTCAAAGTTGAGGAAACAAAACAGGTTAAAAGGGTCTGGTCTACCATACGAGAGGGAGAAGAAAGGACAGCTTGCTTTCAATTCCATAATCAAGGGCATTAAAAAAAAAAAGTATTCCAAGACAAGTAGGAAGTAAACACGTTATTCCATAAATTCCTACATACAGGTTTTACAAGTGTCTTTACATGCCTGATATCTAGGAGAAGTCGCTATGGTAAAATCAACATCACTCCTGTTGCCTATCCTCCTATGAAGATCTCAAAGTGTTCTGTGACAAATCGTTTCAAAATACTAATTACATTTGAGTCTTCAAGGAGATGCCACATGTGGCAAAAAGTGTCCAGACTGGTAAATGAACATCCATGTCTTTACAGAAATGTGGCGACAGTTATCTTTCTACACGTATTTCTGCTTTCTTCTGCTTCATTCTAACTGTATTTGGACAAGAGCAACAGGATGCTGTAGGCAAATCACTGTCATTCTAGGAAAACGTTGCAGCAAGCTACAAAGCATGCAGGAATAAGCAAATCAGAAAGACTGGACATCTTTAGTAGATCTTTCTCACCTAAGACACAACAAGATAAGCTACTGCTAGCCATTCCAGGAGATTTACAATAATAGCAAAATTGTGATATTTTTGAGCTAGATGAAATCCAGCAAGGAATTCCACTATGCATTCTGATGTCCTTCACAGGTAGGCTGCCTTTTTCTTTAGCACCACCTTTTCAAGGGCATAGGTACAGAAAAATATGAAGAGATTGTTTGTAGATGATTAAACAGGTCAGTATCCTTCAGCTTTGGTTCCAGTTAACTTCAGGATAAGCCCTCAATTTAAAGGGTTAGGAACACTGACTTTTGAACTGAGTAACATACATGACAGAAGAAACAGAAGTTTGAAGAGTTAAAACAGACATAAAGACATGCAACTTGTAGAAGTAAATTACAGCAAAACAAATACAGAAATCATTTACTTATTTCCTGCTACGTAACCTACATATATACTGGGAATAGTCATTTATACTGCTCATGACCAAGGGAACAAAATTAGAAGAGTTACTTGAGTAAAGAAAAAGTAATGCACTGCAGTCATTTGCAGCCTGCACTTAAAATCTGCCTTTAGCCACACAAGTTCTGACAACATATGGAGACAACTAGTTTCAAAATTACCTGTCAAAATCATCATCTTCAAGCTCATCTGCATTTGCCCAGTCTTCATCTTCTTCCAAGTCAACCATCATCGCTAACATTTGAGGAACTGAAAAAAAAGTTTTCAACTCAAGTTGCTTTCTTAAAATAGATTCTGAAATAACAAGCACAAATTTTGAGTTCTCTCCTTTCAAAAAAATAATTGAAGAAAAAGAACTCTTCTTCCAGTAGCAGATAGCCAAGTCTGTCAAACTGCATCAGCCAATAATTCAGAATAGATTTTCAGAATATTCAGATCAAGAGCAAAGAGAAGTTGTGTATTTCTTACCAAGACCCATAGTACAAAGTAAGTTTTTTTTTAAATCATCAAGACTATAAAAAGCCAATTCCTTAACGAACTCCAAGTATCTTGAAAGAGACGAAAACAGTATTATATGCTTTAAGAACTCAGATAAACCTCATTCATTTTACTGAAACTCTTGACATCGTCCTCTGAACATTTACTGATGAAAGAGACTATGTTAATTACAGAAAAATAATACTCAACCTTTAGTTTTACTAATATCATAAATTTTCTTCACTGTATCTATAGTGGTCACTTAGCATAAAGCCTTACTTTAAGGATGTCTTTAGGACAGCCTACCACACATCTTGAAGAAAGGCATCACAGTTAACTGTCCTTTACAGTAACCTACCTCAAAAACCAGTAGTCCATGTTGTTGATGAGATTTACTGCAACCAATTAGGTGTACTGCAACTGGTGAAGGTAACAGTATATTACTGTAACTCTATGACAGAGGCACAACCCTAAGCAAACTAACCTTATCATACCTCTGGACAGATGAGAAACTCCTGGTCAAGTGATGACAGAAGAAACTATTCCTCACTGACAGGGGCAAGTATCAAGAAAAGATCAAATTATGGATTGATTTGCTTGATGTTGCTATGTATCTTCAGCTAGAGATTATACCATGGCTGCAAAATCCTTCAGAGAGCTTTTCTATACATACCAAGATAACTTAGTGGTCACTATGAATTCTCTAGCATGATACCCATGTCAGAATTATATACACCTGCTAGTCACTGAAAATAATTTCCTCAAAATAAAAAATGTTATAGCCCAAAAGCTTTTCAGACACACATACTCATAAGCACACAAATTAAACTCAATGTATCGTCACACCTCTGAAATATAGAGGTCAACTATAATCTCCCAGAAACGCTATGTGGTTCCAAAAACTGACCTCAGTGTTCATTGCTACTAACAAGCAAGGCTGAGAACTGTCATCCAAAGCTGCCTGTCATTATATTTAGAACCTGCAAAAGCTTATAAACATGTTTCCTCTTGATGTTTAATATGTGGCTGCCAGTAACTACAGTTTCACAATTTTTTTTTTAAAAATGTAGAGTTGTACATTAAGTTTCAACATTATCCCAACAAGCCCTCAAAACTTAATTATTGTCAATAGATACACAGTTTACAAAAAAGTTAAGGATGAGCCCAGTAAGCCTGCTTCTTGTCATGCCATGACTCCATTTGCTGGAGACTGAGCAAAACTACAGCCAAAGATAGGCTGCAGCTCTAATTTCTCGGGAAAGAGCAATAAAACACTCTGCTATCTCGAATACTGAGCTCAAGGAAGGAATTCTGAACCCAAATGGAATTCTTGAGCAGACAACTGGTACACAGGACACAGACTTACTCCTAAATTGGCACTGTGTTCAGTAAAACCAGCATTAGATTACAGTTTTGCCTAAGACTCAGTTCTAGTTGTGAGGATCAAGTGATCTAGCAACTTTTTAGGTGAATGAAAACAGAAAGCCTTTTAAACTGAGGCACAAAACCAAAACAAAAGCAATCCTTTGTGGCTACCTTTTTATCAGTCTCTGAACATAAGTGCTTTACTAGCTGTGCAAAATAAATGTCTTTCACCTTAGTGATTCCTTAAGAGCAATTTTACAATGGGTTGCAAACCAAAGGCATTTCATTCCCACATAGTGCCTTATCTTAATACAATTTTTTCATTCCTGAACAGCAACCAGCAACCCAATATAAAAGTAATACATTCTAAAGAGATACAAGGTGCTTCTCCACTATGCTGCCTGACCAGATAAGAAGCTTGTAACGATCTGCGGGACATCAAATGTCAAGCGTTAATACTCCCAACAAGCTACAGGAGAGTGAAAACATAGCATTCTAAACATTTTCAAATTTTAAAATATATTTTAAAATAATCTGTTCTTTAAAAAAACCCTATAATACAAGTAAACAAAACTTCTAGTCAATAGCTTAAACACCTAGGCCAAGCAAATCCAGTTTACAACCTTTTCCAGAAGTTTTCTGACTATTTTAATGACATGTATACATGCAACTTTCCCCAGCCTGAGCACACAAATAAAAAAAGTTGCCTTTGAACAGATTGTCTTTATGCAAGAATCCAGACAAATACAAGTGTGACAGAGAAGGAAAAGAATCCTTCTAAAAAGCAGGCTACACAGCTGTGTCAGTGCCCTGATCTACTCACAGAAAGGGTTTAAAAGGCAGAGAAATATCAGTATGTAAAGCATTGCTGCTGGGTTGCCCAGAAGACAGTTACTTTTAGTATCTCAAACAATGCATGATTAAAAAAAAGTGCTTCTCCAAAGAATTTACAATTTGCATGTTAAATAGACTAATTAGACTATCTCTAAGTAGTTATATAAGCATCTGATTTTTAAGTCACAGCTTTAACGCAACACTGAAGCTCAACGTGCATGCTGAATTCCTTCAGTCTTCAGTTGCCAGCACCACACAGTATCTGGCCTACATACTAAACTTCTAATGTAGAACTTCAGAATTAAATGCAGCAACTTTTTTTTTTTTTTAACAGTACAATTTTCCAAAGCCAGAAGAAAAGCATGAAAGCAGTATTTTCCTTGGAAACACCTAATGAAGAGTCTACTGTATTTTTATTCAAATTGTTGCTGGCTGCATAAGCACAGACTAATTTATGAAGAGTCATAATAAGAAGGGGTTTTTTCCATAAGAAAAAACTAAATTCAGTGTCACCTAAAGTTATCAGCACCAGCAAAGTCTGAGTTAGACACAGTTTTGCCACTGACCAACTGCAAAGTCAGTTTAAAACTGTAAAGGAAGACAAATTGGTTCCACAAAGAAAATGAGTAAAATACTTACTGGCTTGTGCAACAATGTTTGTATGCCTCCTCAGCATAGCAGCCGCAGTTTCTGACAAGACCACAATTACTTCAAGTGCCAACTGACGCTGCATGTTACTGAGATTGGTATCTGCGCACAACTACAATCCAGAAGATCAGAGCAAATTGTTACAACAAAAGTTTTGGGTCAGGAAGAGTGATTTAAAAAAAAAAAATTACTAGCTTTACCTTCAGACTTAGTTGCAATGTAGGTTCTAAATGTGGTCGTAAATACTTGGGAACAGAATCTGCAATTTCTACAAGGGACTTCAGGACAGAATCATCATTTTGGTAGCAGGAATCATTTACGGCCTATAAAGAGATAAGATGAAGATAAGATCAAAAAACCCAAATAATACTATGAATGGGACCACTGTTACAGAATAAATTTGATCACCTGTATTCTTTTCTCTCTGAATAGTCTCATTTAGCATTTGTGGCTTAGCATTAGTAGCTAAAGTAGCTGAAGCCTTAGGCCACAAGAACCGATTGAGAGTAAACTTTGTGACAAAACTAATGCTGCTAACAAAAACCGAGTCGAATCTGGCTGACAGGAGCAGAATGAAGATAAGGACCAAGGAGACAATTTCAAGAGAATGAAGTAACTTCAGGTGGCCATCCCAGCAACAGTGAGAAGCAGTAAGAAATCAAGAGACCACTGAGGAGATTTAAGTGGTTAGACTTAGGGATCAGACGATGGGTGGTATGGGTATAACTGAGAGGCGTGAATTGGGGTAGGGGTCCATTTGACCATTATTAGTTTAAGACAGACACTCAGAAAAAAATAAGGCTGCATATCAGAGATGCCAACATGCGTAAACACATACTATGTTTTGACAAGTACAACTTCAAAATGTATTTTAAATAAAGAAAAAAAACTCAAAGTAACTTTAGCCAAAAGAAGGAAAATGAGCCCAAGTCCTTTTTTCCCTGTTCTGCAACAACAGCTTTGAATAGCTTATGCTTACAAACACCAGGAATCTCAAGATTAAATAATTTATTTTTTTCCAGACAACTCTGGAGAGCTACCAGACTAAAGCAGACCTTTCAGCCTTCAGTCATGGGGCAAAGGAAAGAAAAAGAAATCTAGCTTTTTGCAAGTATCTTTCCTAACCCATAGCTACATTCTAAAAAGCAATTTAAAACTCGCTTTTAACTGACCAGGTTGATACTCTAGTACCAAACAGCACAGTTTTCAATGGTGTTAAAACTCTTCTAGAATTCGGACACAAAAACCCAGACCTCTAAAGAAAAAAAGTCTTTAAACACTCTTTTGGGGTTTTGAAAGGAATTTTCATTAGCAAAGTATTTGATGTCTTCCTAATGTAGAAACATCTTTTTAAAGTGAATAGCTAGGTGTTTTTTAATACTCAAGTCTAGAATTCATCACTTTTGACAATGCCACTCAAACAGCCCACACTTTCAACATAGAAGCAGCATCTTCTAGTATCAGAAATGTTCTGGGAAAAAAGACTGTCTTGGTTAAAGCCTTTTGGACTAATAGTTACCACTCATCTTCTGATTCTGGCAAAGGATAATGTGATATTTACTGGAAGTTTCTGTAGAACTCTGTATTTTATACCCATTGCAACTTCGACAGTTTTTTAAAGCAAGACTAGGTTTCTGAAGAAAGAACTTCAAAGAACACAGTGAGCCCCAAAAGGCAGAGGCATTTTTCTCTCATATCAAACACCAATAACCGTAGAAGTCAGTTAAGTTCCATCTGCTTTTACCTCCACCGCAAGATAAATCTCTTGGATACAAGTTTCAGCTATTAGTCCTGAAAGTTCAATTTGCATCTTAACCACTATAGACACTACACTGAAAGGACTGAATTGCAAAGTCAGAATTTTATTTTTAGCTTTTTTTACCATGCCAATATTTCAACAAAATGAACTTCAACAGTAACAAAAAAAGCATTCAACTGTCTCCAAAGGTCACTCACCACTATTCTAACACATCCCATCTCCTATTTATAAACTCAGATCTTCATACTCATCTTGTGTTACCACAGCCAGAAAATCTAGTCCTTCTCGCAATAAGTACTTTAAAAAGATAGATTACATAGCATAATGCTGTGCTATATGTTTGCAAAATAAAGCTTGAAAATGCAAGCCAGGTGCATGTGTTTTTACAGCCTAAAATAGTAGCACTGAAACTTATACCACACAAAGAGGGCTATTAGACTGAGGTCTAAAAACAACATACTATTTAATTGCCAAACATCAAGACGAATGGTATGCTCACCCCAAATCCTGCCTCACTCCCACTCATACAGTACTCAGTAGCCAAGGTCCTCTCCTCAGACAGTTACAATTTTTGGAAAAAACAATTGTTACTGTCAAAGTCACAGACAAGGACCAACTACCAAATAGTGACCCCTCAACATCAAAATACTTACGTTGCATACACTAGAGCCTATTTTCAAGTTCAGTTTCAATAAATTTTCAAGTTTCAGATTTCAATAAATTCCTCTCTGTTTCCATTTCAGATCAAGCAGAATTCCATCAGTTGCAGAAGCCAGTAAACTTGGAACAATTTTTCTTCAGCTTGCCACAAAGCACACAGACAAAGTTTATAGCTTACACTGTCAACAGGAACCTGCTGTACTGACTGCAGCAAGAAGTCAGTCTTTAACCTAAATATAGCCTAACTTAAAATTGCCAAAAATTCACTGCCACTTTTATCACAGGTACTTCGTTATTTCCACTTTTTCTTAATGTAGAAAGGGAACTGTACTGTGAAATTGTCATCCTTCAGACCTCAAACCATTTCTGTCTCTGGTTTGGCTTACAATAGGCTTCCCCTCAAAAGTAAACAATCTCATACTAGAATTACAACTTTTGCTCAAATTCATCCATCTTGAAAGACGTCTAATCCAGCTTCAGAAATTATGAAGCTTAAAAAGGCATTTTGTTTGCAAGTTCCTAATTTATCAAATAAAGAACATTTGTCCAGACTCTTGTTCTTGCTCTGAGAATCTTTGTTCAGAATAATTCCATGCTTTCCTCTAAATTGAAGAGATACAGAATATCATGGGTCAATGGATTTCCCAATTACTGATTACTTTAAATATGGGCTACCCTGAGATTTAAAGTATATTTCAATATCACGGTTAATTTAAAAGCTGTACGATTTTGAATTAAATCCCCTGTGAAAAATTTTAACTCATTTATCTAAGTAACACTGTATAAATTTAGCAGCATTGAACTATTTTCCTTAAAAGCCTGTCAATTAGCTTGTGTTTACAAAAATCC
Organism: Pterocles gutturalis; assembly: GCF_000699245.1. Taxonomy (NCBI): domain Eukaryota; kingdom Metazoa; phylum Chordata; class Aves; order Pterocliformes; family Pteroclidae; genus Pterocles; species Pterocles gutturalis. Next base: position 12,524 of record NW_010122633.1, on the reverse strand, counting down.
TTATCAGTTTCCACTGTATCTTGCTGGTGACTGATGTCAGGCTAAGATACAATGAATCCAGGCCTCAGCAAAAATTCATATGCTACACAAATTTGCAGACCAATAACTTACATTTGGATACAGTCAATATAGACAGTAATGGCACATTAAGTGTTACTTGTGCAGTTTCTTACCTGCAAGATTCCAGGTAGCAAGTCTGCAAAATGTTTAAGAAGGGGAAGATTGTGCTCATTAGCAAGCACAAATGCAGCTGCAGCTCTAGCAGACAGAGTCTTGATCTAGAAGAGAGGCAGGATTGGAGACAGAAACATAAAGAACTGATAATGAAACATGCCTTTGTTTTCTTTTAATATTAGGCCCACTGTGAGACTATATTTTGTATTACCATTTCCCTTTTACATTTTCCTACTAGATACAGCAATTAGTTTTTAACATGGCCTTTACGCCTTACTTCAAAATAAGGTAAAGCAATAATGAAGATCTTCAGCATCTATGTCCTCTATGATACAAAAAAAGTTTATCATATTATGAGGTGGCAAGTATTCTCAACTTTTGTTTTTGCTTGGTTCCTCTTTTGGTGTTTTCTTGGTTGGTTGGGTTTTTTTTTTTTAAACAAAAGAAAAATGAAAGAACCTATTGTTTTCAACTTCCATCCCAATTTCAAATGTGTATACAAGTGTCAAAGGCCCATTTTTCAAAAAGTGTGATCTAAGTGCTTAAAACATGCTTCTTTAAAGGCATGACTTGTGGTACTTTAGAAAATGTTACTCAGTTGACTTTCAAAGGTCAGAAAAAGTAATCCATGGGGGAGCAGCAAACTGAACCCATATACCACAGCAGGGTTTCCTATCCTTGCCCAGCGTTTTCCACAAGAAGAGAAATACTTTCAAAGTACAATTCTCTGCACAAATCAATAAATCTGAAGCCTCTCAGAAAAGCAAGGCTTGCTAACATGCCCTTACAGCAAAGCATCCACAAACAGCTCAAGGAGCTGTCATACATTCAGAGTTTTGAGACATACTGTGTACATATACTATGTGTAGAGATACTATGTACCTCTAGTGTTCAACACAAGAACCAGAAAGAGAGCTTAACAAGGAGTTTCTGACCACTCACGCTGCTGGCTAAATCCTGTGGCTCTGCTTTGGGCCACTACAACTGCATCTCTCGAAGCATAATTACTAGGGAAGAGTCTGGGCCTAAGCAGCACAGATATGAACCAGCCAGTCAGCTTTAGGACCATGAAATGGCCCCTTTTGTTTTTGCAGTAGGCATAGTCAAAACTCTAGATGTACATCAGTTTCAGGTAATGCAATTCTCTGGTTGGAATCTAGGGTTTAACCTTTATGCTTGAGACTACTACCTTAAGTTTCAATGCTCAGAACATCAAAACAAACAAAAAAAAGAACAACATAAAGGTCTTACTGAAGGATGCTCTTGATCTTGCATACACTGAACCAGCATTCTCTTAATAACCTCCAAGTAGTGTTGCTGCTGATTCCCAAAAATCCCAGGAAAATTCCTAAAGATAAGAAAAGACCAAAACATTAATAAAAATCCACATAGTTTAACCGTAACTGTTATTTTAAACATATCCATTGTTTAAGCTACAGATTGTAACTGTACATGTAAGAGTTAAGTACAACACAATACAGGAAAATAAAATATATATGATTGCTTGTTAATTAAGTTGTGACAGTTTTTCTTACTTTTTTACAGACATGATTTGGCTAACCTGCAAAAACACAGCAAGGTCTGAAAGCTTACCAGAAAATATGTAGAGCAGCCTCACGCAGTCCCACATTCTGAGAGCTGACAGAGTCAAATAAGAATTTCAGAACTTCTGGCCACTGGTTGTTGCCATCTTCATCTAGATTAAACACAACAAAGTGTTAGGATAAGCAAACTTAAGAGTAGTTCAGTCTCAGTTATGCAGGGCAACCAGTCATCACTACCAAAAATTAATTTCAGAAAAAGTGATCCAAAGATGTGTCCAAGTCACAGGTAAAATATGGCTGAAATGTTAAATCTAAAGGCACTCAGGAACAGAAGATGATCTCTATTTACTGCTATATAAAAGCACTCAAAAAAGAAACTGACAGATGTTCTCATAACATTCAAGAGAACTTGATTTGTAAACCTCGTACAATCTCACCTGAACTCAAGTAATTTAAAAAGCAGAGTTAAAGAATCTTATTTTTACCTTATCAAGGATAATGTTAACAAATACTAGGTTTTATTTTAAAACATGAATCAGTTAGCACATCATGAGCAAACTTCTACACAAGACTAGAGAACAAGAGATATTAATACAACTACTATCAACACATAAATATTCTACCACAATATCAGCCTATATAAAGTACCTATTAAGTTCCTGGCCAATTCAGCAACGATGTCACAGATTTTTTTCCTCATACTGGACTGTGTTTCCAACTGAATAATCAACAGCAATCCACTTTTGACAGAGGTCTGATCATCAGGTGAAAGAGCTGGATAAACTTCTTCAAAAGCAGAAGACAAAAGCCTTCGTAGAAGGACAGCTGCCATCTGTCTAGCCTATTGAATAAGAAAGCATGTATGTTAAAACGTTTTGATATTATAATCATGCTCTTATAAGGAAAGACAATCATGCTTCCAAATTATTGGTTTTCACTGTGTAGACTTGTTTGGTGAATGGAATCTCTCTCAAGTAAAGCATGGCAATTATGATAGGATGCAGAAAAACCAGTACAGACACCAGTTCACAACCATGCTTCTGACAATTACAGCTCTCCAAAGAAATAATCATTAAATCCACTGAGTTGGTTTTTTTTTTCCTAGAGATGAACCTTGGACATATTTTGTGGTAAGTTAAGGACTTCGCTGCATTACTGAAATATGTTTAAAGCATGTCTTCTTTTCAATTTAAAATGGCCCACAGAAATAACTGTAATCCAGAAAGGACTTTTTGCATTAACAAGTCACTTAATGGGACAACTTTGTCAGACAGTTAACCTGTAAACCCTCCTTCCCTTTCTCAAACAACCAAACTTCACCCTAAAGATTCAGAAACCTAGAGTTAGATTTTCACAAATAAAACTCTACTCTGAACAAAAAAAAAAACCAACCCAAAGTTTTCAGCCTTTTGCAGACCTATGATGAAATGTTTTTCTTTAAACTTTAATTTGAGCACAGGAACCTCAATTCCACACATTACAATCTTCTATGCTTCCTGCTTGCGTACATCAAACTCTACAAGAGGAGGTATGTATCTGTATTTACTTACAACTATACAAGAACTAGAAGCAAAAAACATGGCTGAGTAATTAAAAATTAATAGAGCAAAACATGCAATAAAGGCAAAAAGACACATGGAGTATCTATCAAGTTATTCAGAGTTCTATGTTCATTAGCTAGTGTTTCTCGAAGGAGAAATGGTAATTAAAAACCACCCCCCAAACTTATGAAGTTTAACACTTGTAACAAAACATTACATGTCAAATCCTCATGAAAAAAATAATCCAATGCCACACACACTCGATTTTTTTTCCTGAGATATTCTTATTTAATGTGTACTCGAACAAAACCCAGTTTCATTTATAACGGCCTTTGTAATTAAAAAATGTTCAATGAGCAGAAGAACTAATGGAGTATGATTTCCAAAAGATCCCTCAACTATAACAGAGCAGAACCTATAGATGAGAAACACAAACTCCTGCAAAGTCTCAACTTCTAACATACCCTGTAAAAATCAGGTATTGCTAGAACGTCACCCAAGATTCTATTCTTCTTATGTTCTACAGTCTCCAGACTCATTATGCCTTTTTCCAATCTACCCAGCTCTCTTCTATACAGCCAAAGAGTAGTGCACACAAAGCATCTCTATACTAGCAGAAGGGAAGGACTAGAATTGGACCTTACTCTAGATCATTCCTTACCTCCTCTTCCTCCTCAACAGCTCCAGTGTGGACCAAAGCCACCACATATGGAGGATTAGCAGAACTTCCCTTGTAGATCTAAGGAAGACAGCAGGTGAATAAAGAGGGTCACTGTGCCCACCTGTGCTGTAGTTCCCACATAAGCCAAGGTTCTTTAGCAATAGGTTGCCACACAGGGAACATCAGTTCGGAAGGGAAAAGATTCTTTCCCACTGCCTCTGGGAATCCCACTAACAATGTGTCCATAACGGTACCACAATATAATGGCATCCTTCCTACCATCCCTAGAAGGCACCAGTATTGTGAAAGATTAAATTTCTCTGCTTTAGCATGGTGAACTTACACAGGAGAAGCCTTGACTGGGGAGGAAGTTTTCTGGGACTAAACAAGGTACACACTCTTGACGCAATGTGTTCCCTTACTCAGGGCATCATGTTTCTGTGCATATTCTCTGACATCTGATAATGGCTGAACTCACATTGTATTAATTCCTTTCCTGAAGTACTAATAGGTGGCCAGATAGGGAATAGAGCTTGTTTTCATAAAGCACGTAGTCTCAAAGATAAGAATTTCCACCTCTGAAGAATTTAATTTAAAATATTAGAAGACTGACAAACACAGACTGTTTGCTAAGTAAAAACACAAGTAACAAGGCATACAGAAAGACACAAGATCGGTACTACAGGAATTAGCTCCTGGTTATTGTTACTAGCTTAAAAAAAAAATTCCCTAATTCCCTAAAGCAAATTCAAATGTTTGAAGGAGTGACAAAGAACCAACTGATTTTTAATAACAAATGGCACATTTTACTCAGCAGATATTCACTTATAGATGAAAATTACCATTGTCAATTTGACGAACATGGCTGGATTAATGGCAGTTCTGGGGCTGTTTCTTCTGGTTTAAGGAATGAAGTATGTATTTTTCACACACACCAAAGGCTCCTTTTTATTCAACTATTACAAGATATGTTCCCAAACAAGCATTTTAAAATCCTGCAACTTAGCAGCTATAGCTTTTAAGGAGAATAGGAACAATATAAAGTGTACATCCATAAAGAAGAACTTCCATCTACCGATGAAGCACAAAAAAGCAGAATTCTCTCCTAGCATGGGATTCTTCTGCACATCTAAATTGCTGACTCACAATTGGAATATCAAAGGTACTAACATGAAAAGTAGCCCTAATACTCAAATTTCAACATACCACTTCTTATTAGTAGAATTTACAGTACTTTAAAAATGTTCTAGGATTTTATGAATGATGAAACCAAGGCACAAGAAGAAAACCAACTTGCTGAGCAGGGCAGCAGAAGAATTATGAACAGAAATCTGGGATACCATGTTCTCCACTGGCATTCAAAGTGTCTAGGTAATCCTCGTTTAGCACGGTCACAGTGATTTTTACTTTTGTTTTACTGACCCTTTTATGTTCTCAAGGAAGAAAACACGCATGAATGGAAGCAATCAATATTTAGGACACTGTCCCAAGATGGACTCGCACAACCTCTTTCGGGGATCCAGCCCCATGCGGAATTCAAAGTACGCAGTGCCTAAGGTCCACATACAACTCAAAGACAGAACTGTGGTGCATCAGAAGCCTATGGGCTGCCTTCCTTCCCCTCCAAACGCTGAACAGGAAGCTGCCCACAGCAGTAATTTTCAGACTAAGGAATGCAACCCCTTCATGTGACAATATGGAGAGGGGGAAGGGAAAAGTCAGAGCCCTCTAAGAGGGCTGTGAGTACAGCAGACACAATTTTACACAGCATTTGTATTGTATTTCACAGGGATCAAAATTAGTCAACTGTAAATTAGGATACAATTGAAAACGGCCAATCCAGGGTTAACAAGGAAGAAAACAAATGCAGAACTTTTGCTCCTTTCTAAGATTTGGTGGTAAATCAAAACTGCAAAGGAACAGCCTCTAACACCTGAGACATACCCTGAAAATAAAAATCATCAAATAAACTGTGAAGATGCACCACCTTTCTGTTCAACCCTTTAAAACGCAGTTGCATAGGAAGGAGTCCTAACTTCACAACACTGAGACTCCCCATTCAGGAGGTTGGAGACCTGGGTTCAGGCCTCTCCTCAGCCTCAGGTGTACAAACTCGCGTATCATCTGGCACAGAAGAGTTCTAACTGCTCAGTCAGATGCTTCCCTCCCCTTTTGTGAACAGCGTTACTCTGTTATCAGGAAAGCATGAAATGAGAAGAGAGGAAAAAGGCGATTATTTCCACAGTTTAGGCATTTGCTTAGGAGAAAACCTGTTATACACGTGGCTTTTAAAAGATTTCTTTCTGATCTAGCTTAATGGTTTTTTTCCATGTCAAATGCAAGGGGTCCCAGGAACAGGATGTGAATCTCTGTTTCTCCATTTAAATGCCAAAATTACTAGGTTGCAGAGTCAGAATTCTCCCAACTGCTGTCCAAATAGTCCTATGAATCTTGTGTTCTCTACAAGACAGCAGCCCATCTCCTGCAAACAGGATGGAATATTTTCTTCAGCCTATTTTTCCTGAGAGGGGGCAAAGCAATACAGCGGCTTCAGGATGAAGAGGGATCTGAATCTAGCTTTCCCACAATCTGGGCAAAGGGAACTTTAAAGTGCTAAGGCTTCTTCCAGCAGCCTGTGCTCACTGGTGTCAGTACATTCAATGTTCTCAGACGATACATTACAGGCCCAAAGCCCTATCCACTGGTGACATATGCACTATTCTGCCCAACATTTGGATCTGAACAAAACATATGCAGACACAAAATGCCTGATTGTTGATACCAGCAGCATACTGAACACGCTCAGAATGCTCTCCTACATGTTTATATGCAACGTTTAGGCCAAGTATGGGGATGACTTTACTTGGGCTCTAATTAGGCTACTATGTATTTGGATTTACAGGGGAGAGGTTGTTTGCAGGTTTTCTTAACCAAAAATTTTTTGAGTCCAGGACCTAATGTCTACTTAAGTTATGACCTAACATTTAAACGCTTCTTTGATTCATCCATTACTGGAGTTAAATGTCAAGTTATTCTACAAATGTTAATCTCTTATGTCTTTGGTAAGAGTAACTTCTACAGATGAAAAGTTTCTTTGCACTTGAGTAAATTGGAAGCCAAGTCATTGGTAAGATTCTGAACAAGTTTTAGACTGGGCTATTTCCTTAGCTGATGGGAAGGGAATAAAAGCAGTAAACACATGGAGCAAGTATTTATTTACACAAGCATGACTTTGTACTTGTCAACTCAGTCTTATCAAATGTACTCAAAACAGAAGCACGTGCAATGCAGCTACAACTTCTAGGGCATAGTATTATCTGATTATTCTGGTTATTATATTATATGATATGATATGTTATGATATGAAAAACAGGCAGCAGTGCATCTTCTTTTTCATGGCAAATTTAAATACAGGAGAGACTGCTCTACAGCCTTCTTTTATTTGAAACATCTCTGAGGAGCAAAAGGGAAAAGTACACAGCTCTTATGCAACCAGTTGCTAGCATAATATTGAAGGATTCTGTCAGAAGAACACTGCTTTGTAGGTAGATACGCATCAGTATTAGTAAGCTGATACTGAGCACTAAAAAACACAAATAGCTTCTACTTATAAATTTAATAAAATCAATCAGAAGAGATCATTATCCAGTGAGAAACAGCACACTTACACTCTTCTTATAATATTGTTCAGAAATTCTACATGCTACACCCTTCTGTCATTCAGTAAAACTCTAGATTTGAAAAAAAAAGTCAAATGTTTTCAATTTTAAGTCACTCTGAAGTTTGTAATATCTTGAAAGCTTAGTAGTTCTTTACTCTGCATATCCAAGCAATTAACAGTTTTACCAGTAAGTACTATACCTGATTGCTAAAGTGTGTGAGCCTTTACAAAATTAAGGAATAACTAAAAGGCACACTTACTGTACGCCCACAGAAAAATTTTATATAGCGCTCAGACTGCTCTCAATTCATTCTATAACACTGCTGGACAACTTGACAAGCATATCCTCCCCAAATATGACAAAATACAAAAGCCATATGAATAAAACATGCAAAACAACTGCTACCGTATCTCCCCCCAATTCTGATTTGAGGAGCACAAGAAGTTTCACATGAAAACAGGACCTCAAAATGGAAAGCATTTCTCAGCTGTAACTTGAAGGAACATCACAGTAACAGTCATATATTAGTTACACATTTTAAGGAAAGAACACGTTAATTAAGCAAAACACACAACCATAAAACAATGGAGATCTAAGCACGCAGGAAAGATTAAGTTTGAAACTAAATATCCTACATCAAAAAGCCTCAGCTGGTAAAACTGATATGCAACAAACTAGATGAGTGGTCCCTCTACAAATCTGCAGTAAATTAAGATGATTCAGTTAATGCCTGACTTGTTCATTTATCCCCAAATGACCAGCACTGATTTCTTCCCCCCTTCTCTAAGTTGAAAATCTGCAGAATTCAAAAATTATTTAGACATACCTCCTCTGCAGCAGCAGTATTCCTGATTGCTTGTAGGAGGAACGTGATCTTGGATTGACCTGGAATATTGTCATACGTCTCCTGCATAAAAAGGGATGCAGCTTATTGTAAACATGTATTAAGCATTAATATAAAGTGACTTTCCTTTTAAAACAACTTCAGTATCCATCCAGTTAACAGAAAATAAAAGAGGAAAAAAAAAAAAGTGAAACCTATCAAAATAAAAATTTCTGAACTATTTTAAAACCATGAGTTAAAGTCTTAGCTATCTAATAAGACCTGCCATATTGGAATGATCTACATATGCATTACTGGCCATTTACAAGATGAGCTAAGAAATACAACATAAACAGACCACGTATCCTCCTGGAAATACAACATATACAGAACACATATCCTCCTGGGATCCACCATAGCTCCTATTACATCAAAGGATTAAGAACTTTGGAAGCCCAAGACTGAACTATGACCAACAAGTTAATAACCACTGACAAATGTACAGTTCAAAAATTTGTTCAGTTCTTTTTTTGAACCTTTTTACGACCTTTACAATGTCACGTGGCAGCTACACATCTCAACTACACATTTTGAATAAGAACTTTTCATTTTTTAACTCCTGCCTAAATTTCAGAAAGAGACTACTTAGTCTCCCCTTAGGAAAACCTTCTTAATAGAATTGAAAGTTCAATGAGTTCAGTTCAGTTACATTGTCTTACACACTTCTGGCATGCAGTCCATTCACTATGGCTTTTTAAATTAGATTGTTCCTTAGAAGCTAGAGTGAGCACACAACAAAATAACTTTTGCTATCTGAAACATGGTATACTTGAGCATTTTAAAACTACAAATTATTGTTTTAATATACTAAATCTACGTAGGAAAGAGCAGGGGAACTACAAGCTGAAGAGCAACCACTTAAAACGTTCAGAAATAGTTCTATACTTACTAACTCTGAGTTATTTTTTGTGGCTATAATCTTGAAGATAAATAAAGTCACGCTTTCCAAATACTGACTATCCCATCCTGAACTCAAGGAACAAGGCTACTACACAAAGCCCAGGTTCCTTTCAATCAGTTCCCTGCCTGCCTACTTCCCATTCTTACCATTGCAGCAGCTCTTTCTAATGCTCTAGCAAACTTACAAACCTTCACAGGATCCCTGCTATTTTCAATAAAGTAGTTAACCCACCACACATTTAATACTAGACATCATCTTCCTGTACTTTCTGTACCCATTTCCTAGTAGACCTCATCCACTGAGTCAATTCTTACTTCGTACTATCTAGTTGATAATATACACTCACAGTCAATGAGACTCTGAACCTCCAACGAATCCCTGCATTTAATCTGTTTCATAGAGACTGCAAAACTAAGAGAGGTTTAGGGTCAGAAAAGAAAGTCTTCTCAGAGTAACCACATACTTATATTGTACTATTATCTACAAATACAAAGACAAATACAGAAACAAGACAGTTCTCTAAACACAGGGCCAGAATGGACCTGAAGCTATGCTTTCATGGACAGCTGACGCACAGTAGAACCTGACATCCCTCATGCCAATTCTGATAATAACGAAATTCTGAGTTGTTTAAACTCAACAGAAATGGCAGCAACCTATCCAGTTATTCACTGGCATAATTCTGTCAATGCAACAAATGGGATTCAGAGGATGCTAAAGAGCACCAAGGCAAGGCAGGCAAGAGGGACATACAGCCAAAACCAGAACCTTCCCCCTGTGCTGGTGGATGAATACTTTGCTGGCTCCACCCATCTTAATACTGGTGCTGGCTACACCCTAACTACATTCCATGATCCTGCTACATCTTCATGGCATTCTTTCAGCTCACAGTTAGTTCCCCAGCTACCTTATCTAGAGGTACACATTTCTCACACAGCATGAGTAATTTTCAGAATACATGCAAGCAAATACACTTACTACTCATGTTCTTCCAAACCTGAGAAACAGATTTTAAAAAATAGGTTAAAATCACTAATACAAAGTAAATAAAAGTTTATCAGAAGGTAAGAAAAACACAAATAAGAGAAGGAGAGGCTTTTATAGCCAACAGACAATATTCCAGTAACTTTTAATAGGAGATAAAATGAATGAACCAGGTTTCAGTAAACTGGTCAGAACAAGTTATGAGTGTGCCAGAACATACATAGAACCATATACTTAAATAAAAGCAGGTTTTAGGCGATTAGACTTTATTCCCCTCTTGGTTTTTTACAGCTTTCACCACACTCCCACCCAGAGTATGACTCTGCATCTAGTCTACATCAAGTTGAGCCTTCAACATAACACCCTTCATTCAAATTTCAATGACCAGACCTATTAGAAATAACACAAGTCTGTCTCCTTCAGTTCCCTGTTTATCCATTTCTCATTCTTACTTTTTTTCATTGGACACAAATGAAAACCTACTATTCAATTTACCCACAGTTATATGAATCCCTCTAGTATTCAGTATTGCCTTCCAACAGTAAGTATGCTTTAAAAAACCTGATTGGACTATGCAGATGTTTAAGATCAAATATGAGTCCTATATGATTTTGGTAAGCAGATACTCTAAAGGTTATACAATACTTTCATCCAAAGAAATCTTATTTCAAGAAACAGACAAAAAAAAAAGTCAATCTAGCTACACTGTAGAGAGACAGATTTGTATTTCTACATACAAGTTCACTAATCCACCATGAAGATGACCGAGCTGGGTTATTCACAGCTGTGCACAGTGGAAGAATAAGAGATAACAGGCATACATTGAAAAAAGGAGGTTCAGACTGGATAGGGGTTCAGACCTTTTTGCTCTAATGAGGACAGTGAAACAGGAGTGGGTTGCTCAGAGAGCTTGCGCAGTCTTCATTCTTGGAGGTTTTCAAGACTCAATGGGACAAAGCCCTGCGTGACCTGGTTTGACCTGATAGCTGATGCTGCTTTGAGCAAAAGATCACACTACAGACCTCCTGAGGACCGTTCCACTCTGAATGATCTCAAACCATAAAAATACTTCCAACAGACCTTGGAAATATGCAGAAACAATGCCAGATTCAGTGCAGTTATACTACTCACTTTTATTTGTATATGAAGCTAATGGACTAGAAAAGCTTGGTAATCTATCATGACAATTAAGGTTTCTTATTCTGATTGACCATAGTGCATATGTATCTATCAAGATTAAAAACCCTCCAACTCAGTTCCAAGCAAGTTTCTGACAGAATACGCCACTTGTAGGAATTTTAAGTTTTAGACTTCTTTTCCAAGAATGTTTTATTTCACAGGCATTATGACATAGCTGTCCAACAAATTTGCTTTGTTACAATCTTAATAGAGTTCAAAAAGTTCAGAAATGTTATGGTACATGCAGGCAGTTGAGAAGAGAAAGAAATTCAGCTCCCAAGGAATGGCCTCCATTCCATCTCTGTGTTCTGGAGCGTGGGAATAATTCTTGCTGCTTCTCTAGGAAATGTTTGTGGTAATCAATACTGAGCTCTACTAACTTTCTAAAAATGTGTGTCTCTCCTCCTTCTCATTCCCAAATTATACTTTAGGAATTGTCATTGCAGCATCAGGAACAATAATACTTTTTATTCTTCACCAAACAATGCGCTGAACTCTGCTGACCGCTGAAGTGATGAGAGCGATAAAAGACCCGATGCAGCCATGCAGTTGGAATTCATGCTAAACCTAGACGCTAGTATTTAATTCAATGGGAGAGATTCCCCACTAGGCTTGACAATGGAGTCTTAAGCATGACAGAGAGAAAGAATTAACGTGGCTTAGCCATCACAAAGAATTTTAGCTGAAATAACACATCTGAAAAGTTTGTGCTGATAACAGAGAAACTCAGTATATTGAACATGCTTCTTTTCGTGAAATATTTCTTAGCTGACGGAACACTTGAATACGTGGCCCATTCCAAAGGTAAAAACCAAACTACTGTACGGAAAGATAAGAGGTCCGAGGTGGGCACAGCCCCCCTGAGAGACGCTTCGGGAGCGCAGAAACGAGGCTTCAAGTGCAGCCACCCCCCGGGGCCCGGCAGCGCGCTTCAATCACGCTCCCCCGATCCCCGCACCCACGGAGGACCGACACCCGCCCTGACCTCATCTGGT
>NW_010122632.1:27500-30447 GCF_000699245.1 Pterocles gutturalis | reverse complement strand
TAAGGAATGTGACTGTCACCGCTGACCCTGCTACAGCTCGTGCCGTGGTTCACAGAGGGGCAATAAGGAAGGGATATTTGTGTCTGACGTGTTTCTCCTCTGTCCTCGGAACGGCGTGGGTCGGGGGTTGCTTTGTCAGCCCAGCGATAAACACCAGCCTGGAGCATTTAGTTTCCCCACCAGCAGCTGATTAAAGGCGACTGCATAACACATCCTTCTGCTGTCAAAAAGAAACTCAAACGAAATGTTGCAAAACCTAATTTTGATCTAAAATTCATCGCAAACTTTTGGAGGAATATGAAAGAATCCAAGCCATGGATTTGAAACTTATTTGCTTGAGAAAGCACTGCCAAAAGGCATCCTTGGCTTTTCTGTCAGGCCCTCCATTTCCACCTGGTTTTACAGCTGCTGTGACTGAGGTCAAGTGATATGTCACTCTGTCAGATCACACAGCAAGTCAGTGGCTCTTCCCGGATTAGAACAATTCCACACAGCCCTCTGAAAAGATTTGTAACAAATATCAGCGCTGACTGTTCAGTGTTTAAAGCACATGTTTAAAGCTCTTCGACATCTCAGTCAAAAGGTATTGCAAATATAGGGACAAAGCTAGTAAATGCTTTGCTGGGGAGTTTTAATAATGGCAAACCACAACCTATCAGGGATAAAAAAACCCCTAAAACAGTAGCAGGATATATGTGCTCTGTTTTGGAGCCATTCCAAGACCAGGATAGCATTTGAGTTTTTTTCCTCCAGTAGTAACCAAACTGGTCAAGATGCTAGTGGCTCAGCACAGGCTGCTAAAGTCACAGGGCCAGAGGGCACAAATAACTTGAATATAACTTCTTCTTACTTGTTAGCATTCCTGGCCATTGCTTTCAGCATCTTTTTTGTAATAAAATAGGAAGCATGTTCAAAATGGTTTTTCTGTAACGCACAACACAGACAAAAATGCCTAACTTTGTGTTCTTGCCATAAATCTTTACTAATGTCATCAAAATACAAGAAAATTCCTTGCAGAATTCTCACATGTGTAGAGATTAAGCGTGACTTTTAAATTAAATAAAAACCTAATACACAACAGCACCCCTTCATAATCTCATAATCTTATCAGGAAAGAAATATTTCAGCTATTTAGAAAGAGAGCATCACAAGGCCCATAGATGACTCAGGTCCCACTGGAAACTTGTTTGAGGTTTAGAAGGAGTGTAGAAGTTTAGAAAGGTGTAGAAGGAGTGCGACTAATGTGCTGGTTCTGTGAGCAGAACCTAAACAGAAGCAAAGATAAAGCTGGGAAAACTAAACTGAACTTCTCTTTTGAAATCTCAAGACAGGTCAAACTAAGATAACACCAACAGATGTACATAACATATGAAATCTTCATCATACCACGTGGCATGCTGCCATACTGTCATTCCCCTAAGAATCTCCTGGTCTCTCTGAGCTTCTCTCAGAAATATCAATCACATTGAGCCTCCTGTGCCACTCTTTATGCCTGAAATGGTCTATAAAAAACATGGTTGTGAAGTAACATGAGAAACTACTGTTTACTTTAAGATAAGGAAGGATGAGGGCAAAAGAAAAAAAAAATCTTCAAACTGAACTTTTTGATAGATGTTAACTAAAAACAACAAAAGCTAACAAATCTTGCAGAGATTTGCACCTTGCAGAGAGCACCTTGAAAACTCGAAGGAAAGTTTATTCCTTAGAAATGTCTTTGTTTTAAGGTGACCAATATACCTAAAAAGGCAGTGGGCATTTTAGGATGTAATGCTTAGGGTTTTGGCTATCCTATCCACTAGTAGGCCAACGGACTGCAATACACACGGTCGTCTCATAACAGACGGGTGTGACCTTCTATTTCTGAGCAGAGGGTCATTGAACGAGTTAAGCAAGAGGAGACAATGAAGGATCTGTCTGTACAAACATGTTGGATTTGGTGATGGATTCTGGCTGTAAGATGAGCTGCCCTTCACTGAAGCAGGCTCCCCTCCAATCTGACCAATAAAATCTGCAGAAGTTACTATATTGCACAGCTTTAACCTCAGCTTCACGCTCATCCCGTTGAAGAGGTGACAACCCTGGCATAATAAAAAAGCTAATGTCAGCTTTTAAAGTGCTGCCAGAGGTGAAGTGAAAGGCAAGGAACAGCCCAGGAGAGAAGCCCTAAAACTGCAGTTGGATTTCTTGTGGAGCCTCATGTTCTGGATTTTTTTCTCCTTTTGGTCTGCAAAGCCTTTTTCCCATAGTCCAGTATTATATAATCTTTCTGTCTAGGTTTTGCCCTGATCTCCATGAGCTATGGGATATAGTGATGGGGTTTTATTTTAGTTCCTTTGTAAACGGCGAAGAGAGACTTTAAACTGTAAAGTGTTTAAACTACAAGTCTCACACATTCCAATTAAGCAAGCAGGACTTCCAGTAAAAAAGAAACCCACAGTTGTGCCATTGCTGTTTCCTGATACTACCCCATCAACATGCTCTTTGAGGCAAAAATACTCCCATAGTACCTTCAGATTTTGCCACCCTTTCTTACTTTACATAAGGCCTTTCTTCATAAATGGTCCAGAACAACATTAAAAACAGCAGAATTAGACCCAAGATATTAATACCATGGCAACAAACATCCCATCAAATAGCATACAACTTGCAAGTACCAGACCAGTGATGATCATGACCAGTGCACTTGTGTTTTGTTTAAGCAACTTAAAATGTTGCCAAATGTCTTCTCTTCACAGTCAGTATATAAATCAGATGGGTAAATACGTTATGTGCCCTGAAAAACCCCAGTGTCCACAAAATAAATATTGCATTGGCTAGTAACGCCTGACGTTGGGCTGGAATTGGGACACTTCCTGCTACTTGAAACCTCTTGGTGGCCCAGGATGCTGTCTGCATTAGCTGAAGACCACGTCTTTTGCAGCGCTGTTTGGTCGCACAAGTCATTACT
>NW_010122632.1:0-22500 GCF_000699245.1 Pterocles gutturalis | reverse complement strand
AGCTGTCTGACCTACAGGCTCAGAAGAGAGTGCAGGAGGGAAAAGCAACCCACTGGGTATTGCAGCAGGGGGCTGTGTCTGACAGACGGCCAGGAATAAGGAAACTGTGCGAGAGAATGACTGGCAATCAGAAGACCAAAACACTGACTTCCTACACGTGTTTTGCATTTGGGGAGATAATAGGGAAAAGAAGGCTGGTTTTAGCATGTGGGAGATTCAAGGGCACATGCAGTTTTGGAAGGATGGGACTAAGTTTTAAACTGTAGCTGACCTCTCACCTTAGCTCCTTGTCAGACGCAGCACTGAAAGCTGACATTCATCCTTCGTCTTAATCGTGCCTGCCTGTTGTCACAAACTGTCTCTGAAATCTAGCACAAGTTGTAGCTACCAGTGTAACTCTGTAAGTGATACAGCAAACCACAAGGGTGTAGCTAACAGGTATATGCTCTGCAGTATGGACTATCATACCTTTGTAGGTCTGAACTATGCCTAGCTCAGTGGGGTCTACAGGTGACACTATAACTTCGCAATCAGCATCGTCAGAAACACACCACCTTTAAAAAGTTCATCTGCAAGGCAAAACAACTGTTCTGCAGTTAACGTGTCTCTCTGCTTTTCACACAAGTGACTTGGTGTCAGTGTTCCCTAATGAAGCTATCAGCTGGCAGAATAGCTCACACAATATTTTAGCACTCTAATTTCCTCTTCTTACAGAATAGCTATAAATAAATGTGCCAAGGCAAATTACTTAGGATTTTCAAAAGCACTTCTTATGTTGCTGCTCAATTGGAAAAGATAAAGTTTGGGAGGGGGTTTAACCACAGTTTTCACTGACATCACAGGGTATACATCTCAAACCCTATCCTACATAATTGGCATATATAATTTATTCCTGCATGTACTGTACGAGGAATGCACACAGCATAATCTTCCTTCAAAAACTGAAGGAGTCAGTTCCAGCTGTACCACTCACAAGGCAACAGTGACAACAAAGCACCACTGTAAGAGGCAAGGAATCAAAAGTACCGCTATTAAACAATTACTAAATCAAGAAAATTGAACCAGTCTAAACATTTCCTCTATGAATGTACTGTGAGGGGAAAGAGGTCAGAGGCAGGCAACCAGTGTCTTGATTCTGCCATATCTCCTTTCCATCTTGTGCATGCAAACAGCCTGCTAGTGCTACAGCCAGCAATTTGCAAATTGGGCAGTAGGAGCCAAGCTACTGATGTATTTGCTTTCCAGAGTAGCTTCCTCCTCCTGGAGTCTATGAGCAGTAAACTCCACTTTGAGCACACAAGCCTTTTCTAATGTTTCAAAGGTAATATTCAAAATGCTATGTTTCCTTAGAAACCTTGTGTCACTTGTCTTATTCTTAATAACTGTTGTCTTTATTAAGCCACTTACCATCCTCACTAGTATGAAATGCCATTATAGAAAATAAGTTAGATTTTACTGTTTTTACCACATTAAACCTCATTAAGGTTTATCTATGATTGTACACACAAGTTTCCACATTGTCGTTACTGATTATATTCCCTCAGGCTCACAAACTGAAAAAAAAAAGCCTGCAAGCAATGTTTGGTTTTATAGAAGGAAACACACTGTGGGGTGGGGGAAGAAAGTTAAAACTTTGGTATCTCAGTCCTACATCGTATTCTCAGTTACAATCCAGTTTTGCACTGAAGTAAGTGAAATCATCCCATATTAACACAGAAGTAATCTGAAAGAAGCATCTGGCCTCTGGTTCTCTTCATAAACCAAATAAAGAGCTATTACCTAAGCTATGCCATGGGGCCTATGCACTCTCTCCCACTCGACTTGAGCAACAATAGCCCCAGTGAGCGTATATAATTATTTGTTTGGATCACATTCAAATACAGAATTGTGCCATGGAAGGTATAATGACTTCTGTATAAAAACTACTTATTTCTAAACAACAAGTGTAGGCATGATAATATTTGAAATTGCTAGATTTAGTGAATCCTGAAGGATGACTTAGAAATGGGACTGATCACTTTAAAAAATGACTGCAGAGAAAGCATTGCATCCCTGAATGATCAGGTTCTATTCTCTCTACTGTGACAAAAGCCAGGCTGTAACTTTAGTCCCTACAATCCCCTTCTCTAATCTAACAGCTCTTTCTCCTGCAATTAAGACAGACCACTTCTCCTTATAATATTCATCTTCTTTTCCGTACATATGGTCTGCCTTTGGATCTGACAATATTGGTATGTTTAAGGGTTCCCTGGCAAAGAAGCCCAGATGTTGCTGGTGCTCATCTGTCTACCCTAAGCCTATTCTTGGTGGCATCTGATAGCAAAACAAGTACAGGAGTCATGCAAGACTTGGCCCATTTAAAACTCAACTTGTGCAGTCAACCATTCAGATTCCAGAGGTTCTGAGGAGATCTCTTAGCATCTCACTGGCAAGAGATGGTAGTTCAGCTTCTAGGGTCCCATTATTATTTGTGGGAAGATAAGAGACTGGGCACATCCACAGGTCCCTGCCTGACCTGGGGAAAGCCTGCATAACCCCATAAGCTTTTTTTGCATTTCTTGTGGCATTTGTCTGCTGTGCATCCAGGCTCCCTTCCCAGTGCACTCCCATTTAAAGCAGGCAGCTTTAACTTGCCAATTATTGTAGATTCCTTCCTTTACTGCTTAATGTAGCTGGACCAAGTGCTTTAAATTACTCTTGAAACTCAGCAGCACAGTCCTGGATGTTGTTTGTGGTTCTCTGGTAGATGTCAGCCTTAGAGGCAGGCTTTTATTTCCCAATGTGTTCCCAGCTCATCTTGGATTGCAAAGAGCCTGAAGGTGGCAGAGCTAGATTAGTACAAATTAGGCTTCCCACATGTCCCTGCAAATCATGGTGGTCAGTTTTGCTCCCTGTCAGTAAGAACAGTCAGATGCAAGCCTGCATGTTAACTGTTATCTTGCTGGCATCCCCAAGAATATTACACAGCACAGTTTTTTACTATTGAAATAAGGGCTCAGTGATAACTCTCATAAAGGGCTATGAGTACCTATGCATGCTCTTAGGGACATACTTCAAAACAAGGCGACAGCCAATGATACACCTTGGGACAAATGCAGCTCCTTTGTGGTGAAAATGTGTCACTTTAACCACAAACAAAATATAAGAAAATAATTATTGGAAATAAATTCAGTGTGCAGATCCGTCTTAATCCATGAATCGATGCACAAAGACAAGACACTGCTGAGAAGATGCATCTTGCCTCTTTCAGGGACATCAGCTTCTCTTAATTTCAGAATTTACCTGGATATGGAGGCTGGAGCAACGTGTGTGTAAGAAAGGCAGGAAGCAGAGGAGGGTTACTGCAGCTGAGTGCAGAGCAAGAGGAAGGAGGTAGGGTGCAGTGTTGTGCATCTTTGTATATTTTATTTTCGATGCTTTTGGTTTCTCAAAATTTGGTCTGTTTTGCTAGACAGTCTTTATCCTCTGTCTCCTCTTTACACCCTTACCACAGGACAACTAGGGAATGCTCCTGGAGCTGAGACACTTCACAGAAACTCATGCAACAACCAAATCCAGGATAGCTGAAACACACTCAGAGCACGATAAAAGAAAGAACTGGAGAGAAGGCCTTGGCAATAGAAGTATGTGAGAAACAGAAGCCCACCCAAAGGCATTCAAGGGTCATCTGAAGCACCCTTGGAGATTGCCTAGAGAATACTATTCCAGAAGGTCATATGCATCTCATGAATCCTGTGTCATATCCGACTGCCCTGTGTGCAAATGTATGGACAGCTGAATTCAGCCCCAAAGCTTCCTGATGTAGGAAGACAAGGACTGAGGAAATGAAAGAGTGGAAGAGCAATTAACGGAACAGGAGGGAAGAAGCAGTTGCATCAGGTTTGCAATATTTAGTTGGTTTGTTACCTGAAGTGCAGGAGGATACCCCATGTGGTTTCAGTACAGTGAACTCAGACTTCTACCTACCCTTCATGTCTGTATGCAAATTAGATATACCCTCACCTGCTAAATAACTCAAAAACATTTACATTCCTGTTTGAGCAGTCCAACTTTTATGTGTACATGCAAGTGTGCATGAAAGCGCTGGAATTTACTTCTCCAGATTTCATGGATAGAATGGCTTTTTCCAGCCCCAGATTCCACAAGAGACCTTCATTCACCTCAGCAATGTCATTGGCTTCTGCCCTGCTACCGGCATGACAGTTTTGGGATGAAGTCCTAATTTTTGGAAAATGATAAAATACCTCTCTCTAGCCCAATGCTTCTTCATTTTAATAAAACACTAATTGACAGCTAGGCCTTGAAGGCTGAGTAGAGCTTCTCTTAACCAATATCACCATCTCAGAAGTACTTCAGACTACATATAGGGCCTGTAAATGCTTCAAGTTCTGAGAGAGACATTAAGTACATTTATTGCAAATTTTTTGAAATAATTAACTTTTATTTAGAAATCTGTCATATTTCCCAGCCTACAGAAAGCACGAAGGTATGTTACATGCCTTTGAAGTCTTTCTTCTAAAATATGTAATTAGTAAAGAGCAACTAAATTATAAACAGTACATACCCATAACATCAGCTAATTTTAAATGTAACCAGCATAATCTGTGCAAGAAATACGTCATAAAGCAGCACATTTAAGAAATGAATCAGTCTAGAAATGTTATGTCAGCCTTTTAGATTAAAAATAATGCCACTCACAAATGAGAAATAAAATGCATACGCTGCATACCAGGAATGAAACCTGGCCACGAACTGGGGTATCTGACATTTCCATCTTCATCAAGGGGGATTCTGTCAAGTGGCAGCTCAAACTCTTCATCAGTAATCTCCACACCAAACCTGAAACAAACAGCAGTTAGCAGCACTGGCTTGCGGAGTTCACATTTGGGTCAACAGTACCCACAATACCCTGAGCATATGGCTGCCATTAACTCTTTGTTACTGCTTCAGTCCTCAAGATCAAGAGCACCACGTGAATATCAGAGGTTAATCAGGGTTTTGATCGCTTCAGCTTTCTCAAAGAAAGAAATTCTACCCTCGAATCCCGTCATTGGTGGGGCACAGAAATAGAAATACTAGCATATTGAACTGTGTGCAATTGTCCTCTATAAAAAGTTATTCATTACACTAAAACACTGGTATTGCTTAAACTAGTTAACTCTGAAAGGCTTTTCATTTGAACCATTTAGCATGAAAGAAAATGTAGAGAAAAAGTGTCTTTTCGGGAAACAGCTTCTTAGTGCTTTTGGAAAGCATTTCATAATGGCTTTAAAGACATTTTGCATACAAATATTTAAAAGTGGCAGTGTTTATTCATCAGTAAGAAAGTGTTTTCACCTCTTCAGAACAATCAAAACATAATCCTTGAAATACTAGCATAAACAGGAATGACTTAAGCAATAACGAAGAACAAGGCATTCATTCATTATTTTGTAAAGCTGATCAAACTCAGGGGACTTCTGGGGCGATATATTTTCCTTTTGGCAATGCAATGAATGAGTATACAAAACAGTATTTATTTGTTGTTTTGGTTTCATCATCATGTTTGCCCATTTTACGTAACTCCAGAAACCTCTCTGTTAGAGTGACATTTGTCCTTAACTTATTTTGGGGATTTCTGACTCAGAGGCTTGGCTCATGTAGAATGGCTCATTCTGTAAAATCCCTTACCCTGCTTTATTTCTGAGGAAGTCTGATGAGGAGGGCAGATACAGCTGCTTTTGCATTTGCCCTCACCTGACAGTATCTTATTTTACTGGCTTTTCAACTTCGCTTGTCTATACTCACTTTTCATTTAGACATGTGCATTTATGGAATCTTGAATTCCGTCAATACACATAAAACCACACAGAAACAATGTAAACCTGCAGCATTTTTTACCTATGAGGAATATAAAACCTAACTTGTCTGGGGAGTGTCAGTAAGGACAACTTTTCAGGAATCCATAACTGTTCTGGGCTTAAACACCATTGCATAGGTTATTTGAAGACTGGCTATTTGCATACAAGATCAATGGGCAAAATCTGTTTGCTTACATGATCAGTCAAACAAAATCTCCTGTTTGTTGCTATCTGCTCATCCTTCTCTAAGACACTTGCATCAAGGGATGCCATCCCAGAAAGGAGTTTAGGCTGTATATAAGGCATAAGCAGTCGGGAGTCTACGCTGAGAACAAAGAAGTTAGGTAAATTGGCCGACTTCTACCTCTGCAACTAAAACAGATAGACTGTTTAGTAATTATATTACTCCTCTGTGTGTAACCACAGTCACAAAGAAAACTAAACAGGCTCCATGTAAAGTAACACATGAGATCCAAGGAAGAAAAAGAACAGCACTTAGTGCATTGTTTATGGTTTGTATAGCAAGTGTATATATCTGGGGTAGAGAAAATGGCTTTTCATATTCATCATCACTATCTTCAAATAGGCAGGAGAGCAACAAAGCCACAAACTGTTCAAAAAGCAAAATGAAGTTTTTTGAACATTGTTCTGGAGTTAAAGAACTGCTGTGATCTGAAAAAAAGGAATGAGAGGAAAACAGGCTCATGGGGTTGGAAGTTATGTCCTAATGTTTATTATCCATTTTGTCCTCTCTTAGACTAAATAATTACTGAAGGGAGATCCTACTTCTCTGTCAGATTTTTTTGTAAAGCCTAGAAGGAGACAGAAATTCACTCACAGATCACTCCAGCACCTTCAGCTGCAAATACATAATCTTTCAATCACTAATTAGGAAGACTTCTTTGCAGGCTCTGGCTTATAATATTTTTCCCTCTCCACAGCAAAAGATGAGTGCTCTGATTGTGCCAATATAAGTGTTTGAATGAAAAAAAAAAAAACAAACCTATGATTTTTTGTTGTTGACCAAGAAGATTTTTGATGTAAAATGAGGGAGAAAAACCGTTACTTCCCCTGGTAACCAAAACCAAAACCCCTTGACAGGCAAATGAGTAAGGATTTTCTTGGTACTGAACCCAATCTGATCATGACTTGTTACTGAGAAGGTTCAGTGTAGCTCTGAATAACTGCTCATTTAATTTCACTTAGGGAGGCTGATACTCATTATTGGCTGTTAGTCTGAGCTAGACAGGCAGTTCTCTAACGCAGAGTGAACCATGCCACTGCAACAATCACAATGAGAGCTTCTGATCATACTTCTTTCATAAAAAGAACGTCTCAAACTGCTCTCCATATCAAGCTACATGAAGAGATTACCCAAAAAAGGGTTGTCTAAGTTTAATGCTCAAGAAAGTTACTGAACTGTAAAGATGGACTTTTCTATACCCACAAGGAAGAATTAAGTATCTCTCTCCCCTGTATAATTTCCCATTCCCAGCATTGTCCCTGTGATACCTGATCTGGGCAGCTGATCTCTGAAGCCCCAGACATATACTTGACAGTGTACAAATACATTTTGTGAGAAAAACACCTCCATGAGCTGAATAAATAATGTCATTTCTACAAGGAAGGTGGGTCAGAATCATGCTCTCTTCAACACTTTGCTGTTTACCTCTGGTAGTACAAAACTGCCTTCAAACTGTTTTGACTGAAGCATTGCCAGTGACACACAACTTGTCCCTGAATGTGGCTGGGGAAAAACACTGGTCTGGAAAGAACCCAGTGATGTCTGGGTACCACAGTCCCTCTTAGGAGATGTCAAAAGTCTTTTCAGTGTTGAAGGTCCTCAAGCTTCCCAAATGCATCCAGAGAGATGGGAGCTGGTCCTAAAGGTGTGGTCTAAAAGTATGCCTGTATACATGTATTTTGTAGGGTGGTGAATCCTACTGGAATAGGAGAGGAATCAATGCAAAGTTCTGGAGGGTTGTCTATCCTCGTCTCGTGTCTTATCTACAAGGTCAGAAAATACATAGACTGGTCTAAAGAAGTGAAACTGGGGGAAGGAAGGAACAAGGCTGCACCAACTTTGCATGCTGACATTTTCTCCATTATTAAAATTCCAAAGACCTACTTTACATTACTGATCTCAGGATTTCTGGAAACATGCTGTGACTGCATTACATCCATTGTGCTCACTGGTCTGGAAACAGAAAAACCATTGAATAAAGAGAGTGTATGGCCTACACCATTTGTTATCCCGAACACTGATATTATACCTTTCTTTATGAACCTCCCCTCAAGCTTTACAAACACTTCCACGATTTACAAAAGCAGTAAACAGGAGGATCAAGTGCTCCAGCACGCAAATGCAGCCACCTGAAACTAAGCAATGATTTAATCAAAAAGCAACAGCACACAACAGATGAATCACTGGGTTCTCCAGGGCACATTTTCAAAGGCAGGTGCAATGGGCAGGGCTTAAGAAAAAGGTATCTATTAACTGCAGGGCTAAGCCTATTTAGACAGAAGCTGAGGCAAAACACAAGGGACTGGTTAACAGCGAGGTTGAGAGAAAATGCTTTGGCAAGAAGCCCAGAACCCTGGCAAAGGGAGCACCTGCAAAAAGGCACACGTGGTTTATCGCACCAATACCTGCATTTGCACATGCAAGCTGGGAAATTGTTATTTCCATTTTATCGTATGTTTAATATCTGCAGTATGCCCACATAAAGGCAGTTCTCACCTCTCAGATCTTAAATCAAAGAGACAGAGAGGAAGGTAAGGTACCTTGGGAAATTCAGCAACTGTTTCAGTCAGTTACTGAAGTGTCTTTTAATCATCCATAAAGACACCGCTCCTGGGTACCAAGGTAACAGCAGGTTTTTAAGAGGTCATTAGTGGAAGAGAGAAGATGCCAAAAAACCACCCTCTGCAAGAAAGCAATTGGGAAGAAGCACAGAAAGCAGAGAGAAAGACCTTAATATGGTGACAAGACGAGCATGCTACAGGAGCAGGGATGGCAAGGCAAATAAGACAGCAGACTGGGTCAGAGGGATAAGCAAGCCTAAAACTCTGATGGACATTTGAAGGAAGAATGAGATGTTTATAGTGATCTAATTGTAAGGAGAAGTAAGTGGGAGGAATTTTCAAACAGGGCATGATATAGCCAGAAAGACAAGCTAAGGGGATTATTCCAGCAGTGTGACCTCAGATCTGCCCAGGGAACAAGGGCAAGGCAGAGGTACTTGCAATTGTTGAGAAATAGCAGGCAGTTGTGAGGTACACAGCCATACAGTTCCTGTGTGCAAACGTGTCTGCGGAAATAATGGTTTCTGCTGGCAAGCAGAGCATGAGTCCACTACATGCTGCATTTGCTCATAAAAACATGGCCCCTCCTTAGCACCCCTTGTGCATTTTATAAGAGATCATCAAGTATCTCGCCAGTGAAACATTAACAAATCAAAGTCACTAAGAAATCAGAAGCAATCTCTCTCTCTCTCTTGTATTCTTCAAGGAATTAGCAATAAGTTGGGCAAGTACTTAAATATTTATGAAAAGAGAATGTAATAATGGCCTTCAAGGAATCTAAAATTATCTTTTATTGGCATAAATCACAGGTTCCAGTTAGCTCCAGAAAACCTTACTTTTTCTACCTCTCATGGTAAAAACACTAAAAATATCTATGTGTCCTCATCTGTGGTGTTGGTGCCTATTTGAGTCTTCAACCCTCTCACCACTCTCAAGGAAGACACCAGATATACCTCGCTAGTCTGCATCTGGTAGGCAGCTTTCCTAAAGGAGAGACTTAGTGTGTAAAAACTAGGCTTAGGAAACGGAACCACTACAATCTCTGTGTGAAACACTGCCTGGGAGAACTTACCTGCAAGATGTAGAGGCAGGGAAAGGCAAAAAAAAAGACTGTCTCCTACTTGTTCTTTCCTTATATGTTCTGGTCCCTCTGGTTTGTAATGCTTCAAATAACCCGGGTACTGGCTCAAAGTCATCACTAGTTCATGCTATTGCCATAATATCTTGCTTGAAGTACATTTGCTCAATTAATAAATCCCCCCCCCCCTCCCCCCCCTTCACAGTCTATTCCCAAACATGCCACATTAACCAGGCCCCTCCATCCTTGGCATTTAGATTTGCGTACTGGAACACTTCAGCCACTTAGGCAAACAGCAGTATAACACAACTATTTTCCCATGTCATCACAGTTTCTCCCATAAAGCATCAGCCAGAACGATGTCCACTTCAGCAGCAAATCAGGGCTTAATCCAGTGCTCTGGGCAACATGGTGTTCCTACAGCCTCAAGTTTTTCCAGCTCTTATTTTTATCCTGCCATTCAGACTCTGCTGGTAGGCAACAAACTGCCAGGGATACTGGATCACACCACAGGCTCTTCAGAGCCTTATCTCCTCCAAACAGGAGCAAGGCAACTAAATACCTTCTAAAATTTGGCCCAAAAGTCTCTTGTAATTTTTACTATTTAAATACAAGCAAAGCAAAAAAAAAATAAATTCTTTAGGAGCAGTCTGAAAAGGAAACGTAGCATGAAGAGTGCCTGGCTCCCTTTTTTTTCCCTATAAAAAGAGAGGTCTAACATTTAGGTAAGTACACAACAGAGCCAGGGTGGTGGAGGGAGAGGACAGTTTGGGGAGGGGGGTTGCACAGGCCACCATGTTTCAGGCTCTGGATCACTTGCAAACCAAGATCCCTGCAGTCTCACAATCACCATGACTCTCCTACCCACCCCCTCAGTAACAGCTCTTCAAGGAAAAGGCTCTGACATCACTAATGCAAAAAAACCAAGAAGCGAAGAGCAAATATTTCCCTGTTACTACTCCCCGTATACATAGTGAGAAAGCACAAGCAAATCCATACTGTATCAAAAATGTGTTTGTTATTAAGACCTAACAACGCAGCATGTGGTATGTGTACAGTGTTTTGTTGAACTGACCAGTTCACTGTGTGTCCTTCCCTTATGTATCTTAGATTATTCCACTCAGATGCATAAACCAGATTGTTCAGTGTGTCTAAATAGTTATGTGAGTTTTTATAATTCCCTAGTATCTATGCCCTTCACAGACTGATGGATTTTATAGTTACTGACCTCTGCCTGCCATAGAAGGGAGAAGGGATGCATTGCCCACAGTCACACAACACTGGGAAATAAAACCAGGTCTCAAGAACTCTCATGTAATGCCTCTTAAACCACCCTTTTAGTCCAATACCTTTATACCCTTACCAAAGGAATCTCCCAGATCCCAGTTCTGTGCATCTTCCCCTCAACTTCAAACACCACAGCATACAAACTTGAAAATGCTGGCATTTTTGTGAAGCAGTTTCTTTTGTTTTGAGCAATTGTGTTGAGTATCAAATGCCCTGAAAACGTCAATGTGAACTTGTCATTATACTTTTTAAATGTGTCAGATAATTTAAAAATTAGCTTTCTATCAACTAAAAAGATAAAAGTTCAACATTTTGCGAATTTCTCTACAAGTTTTCTAGATGTGCTAGTAGAGAAGCATAGTGCTACAAAAACCATGACAAAGCATCCAGTTTGGTACATCTTCTACCTTTGACTCTCCTTAGCTCAGAGGCTCAGAGATGTGGACCTGATCTTAGTGTGGTCATTTCCATGTGCCAATGCACAACTCTCCATGTGAGAAGGGAGGGCTTGTTACACTCATTTTGCCCAGGTGCACCTACATATTTGGGATCAGTACATGTGCACAATGTCTTCATCTTAATATTCTGATGACTATAACAACTCCAACCTAAACATAAGCATCCTGTTTCTTAGCACAATTACACAAGTTTCATTCAGTTCAATTTATCTGGATTACACTAAGATTAAATTGGTGTGAAAGAGTGAACATTAGAGCTCTTAACTCTTCCAAATGCAAACAGGATCTTCCACTGCAGCAAACTGTCACTCCAAACTATTTAAAGGCAGATTCCAAGGTGACAACTTGGGCCAGTCTCCTCTTTGCAATTCAAGGACTGATTGAGTACTTCAGAACTTGACACAGCAAACGCAGCATGTGTACAAGAGGCAGAGGTTTCTCCAGCAAACTCACCAACACTGACTAGTGGCTTAATTCTGGCTAAAACACAGCTTTTCTTTATTATCTTATTATGTCAAGCTCTGTGGAATATAGTTAAGATATCTATGGTACTGGAGAAAATTTAAAACTGCACGCCAGTGCTGTCAAAGGGTCATAACATAATTACAGTTCTTTCCAGCACTCCACCCGCTCCTCACTCCAGCCAAACTCTCAATAAGCTCAATGACGGATTTGCCAGGCTGAGAGCAAATTAGTGTTGAACACAAGCCTATTTAGAGCTTCCTTTATCCAAAGGGCGCCCTGCCATCTAGTGGCAAGGACATTCCAAAAATACCACTTCGGTTTTTCAGAAGAGGAACTTAATAGGGAAACCTTCCCACATTGCTGTACATGCTTCAGATTTAATTAAAAAAAAAAAAAGTTGCAAAACACTGTACACTGTATATATATTCTAAAGGTCTAGAAGAGAGCCACTAAGAAAAAACATACAAATTTAAAAATTAATCTCCTCTATCCATATTGCATTGAAATACTATACTTATCAGCAACTTTTATATCTAGTTCTGTAGCATATGCTAAATATTAAGTTCCCTTTTCTAGTTAACTGTTAATGAGAGATTCATGCACTATAGCTTCAGAGAACTAAATCATTGGATAATTCTTTCCATATACAGTTTTCTCTACCTAGTTGCTCTAAAGCTGAAGTAGGAGTTAGAGACCACATAGCAGTCATTTAGAAGGAAATAAGTGGAGGCGGGGGAGGTTAATTAGGGGTATATAAGAATGATGAAGTACAACCACAGTATAACAGCCTCCCAGCTATGTCACAAACGTACACATGTCTATTCCAGAAAGGTCATTTCTGTCATTTTCCCCAGCTCCAGACAGACATTCCCAGCCCCCTGCCTATGCAACAGCTTCAATTTGCTACTGAGGGCATGCTGAAAACTCAGTTTTTGCAAGGCTGCATGATTGCTAGTGCTGACATGAGAGGAGAAGGGGAACATGTTTTGGGAAGGGAGAAGGAGCTGAGAGCTGCCATTGAGTCATCAGGATCCTTATGCCAACTATGAAACTGTACCTCAATTTCTGATTTACTATGCATTAGTGTTAAGCAGCTCCATGTATTGAGTTTGGCTGGAATTGAGTTAACTTCATAGCAGCCCACATGCTGCTGTGTTTTGGATTTCTGACCAAAACACTGTGGATAACATACCAGCCTCTTGGCTATTGCTGTGCAGTGCTTGCAGAGCACCAAGGCTTTCTCTTTTTCTCACGCTGACCCCCTCCAGTGAGTAGGCTGGGGAGGGTGGGAACAAGATGGGAGGGGACAGAGACAGGACAGCTGACCTGAACTGGCCAAGAGGTCATTCCATTCCATTCCATTCCATTCCATATAATATCATGCTCAGCAATAAAAATGAGGGGTGAGGTGGTCTTTCAAGGTAGCCATTGTAGCTGCTGCTGGGAGACCAGCCAGCCATCAATCTGTTCGTGGGAGGTGATGAGTGATTGCCTTTGCATCACTTTATATTTTTCCCTTCACTTATTCAATGTCTTTATCTCAACCCAAGAGTTTCCTCAGTTTTGCTTTTCCGATTCTCTCCCCTGTCCCACCTGAGGGAGAGTGAGTGAGTGGCCATGATGGTATTTAGCTGTCGGCCAGGGCCAACACATCACATCCATCCAATTAGCGTTTCATAGCAGATACCACAGACAGACATTTCAGAGCTGACAGTCCAACTCCAGTCTTCTGCTCCAGTCATAGTGCAACAATGTACTGAAATGGCACCTACAAGACAAGGAGGCCTTTAAATATATCCAAAGGAAAAATTAGGTAGAGAATTTTAGCTAATAGTGACAACCAAGACGGCTGTTATTTCCTTGTGGAAAGGAGGCTGTAGGAGGTGCAGCAGAGCCTGCTGCTCCCAACCTGGAATAAGCAATGCAAGGAATTGAGATTCCTCTATTCCCAGAGGCAAACACCAAAGAAAGCTCTCTGTGAACAGCAGTTTCTAAGCTGTTTGACAGGACAGCTTCACATCCCCCACAGTCTTGGAGAGACTTGGGTTACATCTGTGTGAGCAGGAAGTGGGATCTCCTCCAACCATCACCTGCTATTTTCCAGCTCAGAGTGACTCCCCTCTATCCAGCACAAGAACCAGAAATGCTCACTAGTGAAATGGGTGAAATGGCTAACAAATCCTGGACACTCAGTGCAAGCCATCCACAGGTATACCATGGCCAGGAAAAACAGCAGCTGGGTGCAGCTGGGCTTCCATCTGAAAGGATTAGGAGGGCTCTTATGTAAAGGTATCTGTTGCTGTGAAAACACTGACAGCAGTAAAAACTCCATATCTCAAATAAATCTGACCTATAGGGAAGTGCTGAAGAGGAAGAAAATTTGTCCTGAAGCAATGTAAATTGGTGACTAATAACCACCATGAAGCTGGTGCCCCCACGCAGACAGACAGACCGACTGCAAACAAAGCACCATCAAACTCCTTCCAGGATCTGTCAAACTCATTCCTGAACAGTGTTGAGACCTCCCTGTTAGAGACAGATGGCAGGAAATGTGTACCCAGGGAGACAACTCTCAAAGCTTCAGAGGTGTTTCTGCCTTGCTTACTTGGTGGTAGGGGTGAACTGCTCCCTGTAACTATTCAGAATTAAGTGGGAATAAAACCAAGTAATGATGCAATGTTCCCCTTAAAGATATAGGACATTTACTGATCTGTACAATCATTTGAAGTTACAGATACCACATTGCTGTGGACAAAGGACAAGAATCTCTAACGTGACTGACTGGGACACGCAAGAATAATAATTCTAATAATAATTAAAAGCTTGTCAGATTTTTAGTCTTCAGAACATCAGTATGTTGGGCATACTGAGGATGGGGAGGTGGCAGAGGATTGTCTGACTGTGGTCTGAAAATGAAAAATCAACTAGAAAATCCATGATTTCTCTGCCCTTTAAATAATCTGCTTACTTCACATAGTTCCCCTTAAACAGAAACACGTGTGCCCTGAATACACTTAGCTGCAGGCACTGTGAAAAACGGTGCTGAAGGAAGCATTCCTAGGAAGCTAAAATTCTATCTCCCCACAGACAGATGGTTCTGGATAAAGAAAATAATTCTTCCCTGCACTTAATTGCTACCCAAAACCCCTGCTGACCTTTCTCTTAAATTTGTCAATTTTTCTGAGAAAAAAGTAAAAAAAGACAAAAAGACAAAACAATACTAAGAAAACACAATTACATACATATTGAAAGCAAATGAGTCCTAGGTTAGTGAAAGGATTCCCCTATTTTAACCAGAGATTCCATCACTTGGAGAAAGGGACCGGATTTATTTCAAAGATGTTGCCTACCCTATATGGTAAGTGGAAAATTGTCTTCCTTCCCCTTCCCAGTACACAGCTCCAGCCCACACTGTACAGAAATGGCATAAGACTTCACAGTTTACAAAAATACTGCCTTATATAAATAACATATCAGAGATCTCAAACAACTAACTGAGCACAGTAGTGAATCATTTAGGACACTTTTCTGGCATGTTTCAAACTAAACATTTATTTCTGAACTGGTCCTCTGTGACCAGAACTCCTCCAGAATAAAGGCTACTGCACTGAGAAACCCCTTAGCCTCCAGTTAAGAAGCACGTACAACAAATATATAGCATGAGATCCACATTCAATTTTTTCTAACACTGCCATACCCCAACTGCAGGGCAGACATAGCATTCTGCAAAGATGAGAGCAGGCATCATTCTGCGGTCCAGTAGCTAGCATTTCTGGTGACCCAGGGGCAGAAGTAGGCAGTGAATGGAGTACACCAGACACCCACCAGCTGACAGTTAGGTGGGTGCCAAGGCTTCTAAGCTACCAGTGATTCTTGTCCACAATGGATATTTCCAGCTGGCTCCTTAAACCATTTATCTGACAGCTTCATACTGCAGGAGGAGTGCAAAGGTGATAGGGACAGGGTTTCTCCACTGATCACTGCTTGTGGTTTGTCTGCCTCTGTAAGGGATTGAGAGTACACTGATGGATGAGGCTCTGCAGAGCCACATACAGTAACAAAAAAAAAAAAAAAAAAAAAAGGAGAAAGAAAAATCAGGAAGATCCACTCTGCTATCCAAACATCTAAGATCTATAAAAGAAAGAAGGCTGAAGATCTAATGAAAGAAGGCTGGTTTTTTTTTACAAGTGCGTGCAAATGTCCCTCCCTGAAATGAACTTGGTGATGCTGCCACATTCTATTCAAGGGAGCCCATGAATTATCAGCAACTCTCCTTTCACTCTGCAGGATCAGTGCAGGCAGAAAACTGGTATGCAATTCACCTGTCCCAATGCAGATATCTACAGAGTCCTTATCTACATGTGAAATAGCTAACCGTAATGGAGAGATACACACATTTCTAATGTGTGATTTTTTTTACACATCTCAGGGGGTGCCCATGTGGTAGCATCAAATCATGTGATCCTGTCGAAAGGCTATTATATTTGGAAAAAGATCCCTCTCTTCTATCAAAGGTGATTTTTCTGTCTTTCGAATTGCACAGACTTCAGCAGTTTACACTCACAAATGGCTTGCAAATTAAACAAAAGAAATGTTATTGGACAGATGCTTACTAGAATGTGGCCTAGAGTGAAACGCAACCAGACTGAAACAAGTTTGCCAACTTGGCTTCCACTGCAGTCACACCAAATGCTCCTCCCATTTATCATTTCTCTGTGAAATCCATGAAATAAAAGACACAATCAGATTTCACCCATTTCTTCTTTTTTCAGACAATACTCTCAAATTCTGAGACTACAAGTAAAACTGATCATTTTTTTTATCTTCCATTAGAACAGTTTTCTGCGGCTAATGCCAGCCAGCCACAAGCTTGGGCTACATAGAGAGCAAAATGATAAGTGTTCTAGTCAACAAGGTCCTCCTGCTGCTCTGGCTGAGGTGTGAATATTACTTCAGCAAATCATCATCTCAGCCAGGCAATGGTACAGTATCTCTCCTCTCTCTTCTGCTTTGGGAGACTGAGAAATTAAGCCAAATGATCCCACAACTGAAGAGCAAACCAAGTGGAAAGGAAAGTTAAACAGGCACTTTTACTCTGTCTTCCTCCAAACAGGACCAGAGTTATGGCCTGATAATTGTTTAAAACACAAGCACAAAAGGCCTTTTAAAGCCCAGCTTGAGGTTGCAGGCCTCAATGTTTCCAAAAGGGTTTCTCGAACAGAAATCAAAATACTTACTCCTGAAGGAAGGGGGACCAAGGAACAGCCTCATAGCCCATAACCCAGATACCTCTATGCATCCTTTACTTAAACAAGAGTCATTTTGGATGGCTGTAGCTTTCTATGCAACTTTATCTCAAGTGCTTGTAAATAAGCAGTTTAATAATTCCATATAACAATAGGAAAAACAAGAAAGTTACAAAAAACTGACTTACTGGTAGAAGTTCCTTCCTCTGCATGTCCCCTGCACACTGAAACACAAGCAAGCACATCATAAGGTACGATTTTTGGTTTGCAAGGTGCTTTCCACAGCTGTGAGGACACTACCAGTGCTAAAAAAGGTAGAACTATTAGCCACATTCTGTTGCCACAAATTGAACCGCTAGTGAAGAGGTGAGAGGGCATTTCAATCGGCTGAAGCACTGTATGAAATGAGAGGATGAAATGATTCACTTATCCACATACTGCTGCTTTCCTAGTCACATTTGGTTAATGTTTTGCTGATTTTACCGCTGCCTTTTACAGTTTTCTGGAATCCAAACAGCAGAGGGCAGGACTACAGCCTGGTCCGGCCTGACACCAGGCTCTGAAAAAAGACCCCACATGGATTGCTTTGCTGTTTATCAGAAAGGTTATTCCAGGATACTTCTCTTGCACTGGGCATAAGCCCAGCAGTTAGAGGCCCTGTCTACTTAGTAGGTATCTCCGGCTTCCCGAGTCACTCCAGCTATGGAAGGCCATGGAGCCTGGCTCTGTCCCAGCTGACCTATTCAGGGGAAAAATAATCCTGCTTCAGAAGGCCAGCACTAAAATAAACCCGTGCTTGCTGGAAAGTGGAGAGATGGCAGAGAGAAGAAGCCTATGTAAAAGCGTGTTTCTCATCCGCTGCTCTAACCAACCTCCTCCCACCCCAATTACTCCTGCTCAAAGCTGCAACAACCTCCCCTGCCGAACAGTGCCCAGTAGGAGAAAGTGCACAGCCCTAGGGTAGTTTTCCCAAAAGCCGTGTCAATGGGATTTCTTCTACTGATGGAAACCAGGGTGTTTTAGAAGTGGAGGAGAAAGGGGAAGACAGGAAGAGAAGAGTGCTCTCTGCTTAAGATTTACTGGTTTTGTTTTGTTTTTATCTTGCTTTGCAGAGGTGAGGGGCTGAACAGGAGACAAAAGCATATAACAATAAGCTGCTGGGTACCAGGGACACTGCTGTCTCACAACTTCTCATTCTTCTAGCTCTTCCTGCCTATGGATTATTACCAGTGAACAAGAAAGGCTACAACTTCAAAAATTCCTCACAAAAATGAAGCATGGCATTCATGGTGACACCGCACAGGAAATACACAGAAGCCACAGTTACTATTTTCAATTACATAAAGATCTGTCTATTGCATTTGAACTGCTACATCTGACCCCAGTCACTGGTCTAGTTCTATGTAAAGAAAATGGGTGCCAGCCTACAACACTGTAACAGTTGAAAGGAAAGGCAGATAATATACAAGCAGAAGAAGCATACAGCTTGTGGGTGAACCCTCTGTCACTATGATCCTGGAAGTAACTTAGGAAGTCCAGATAGTTTATTGCAGTCTGGCTGTTTCAAGGCTGTTTAATGTCTGAATTGTTGTTCCCATTATCTCCATTTTCCCCACTATATATACTCAGAACACCTCCTCTCTTTTTTTTCTTATGATAGCTGCACAGAAGATAGAGGGTATCTCAGGTTTTTCCACTACTGCATCCTACCATAAAGGAGAAGAAAGGAAAATTCTGTCTACAGTCCTGTAAGACACTTTTACAGCATATATTCATTCATACCTGCCTATAATACAGCTGTACATACTATATATATTAATTTCAAGCAATATAACAACATTTAAGAATGTATATAATACAGCATCTTCCTTTCTTTCTTATGACTTGTAAGAAAGTATTAAAAGGTCTCTTTTTCCACTGAATCAGAAACAGGCAGTCATTCCCCAGGAATGAACGACATACAGGTTTCTTTGTATCCGTTCACACAGATAATGCTTTGATCCAAGCTCTCATCACTTTAGTTACAACATTTCTTTTTTTTTTTTTGGACTGAGAAATGCTGGTTTACAATCCTGTTACACACCTAGACCATGGTGCCTAGACCTAACCCGCCTATGGTATGGTACCGATCTTTGTGTGTTTCCACTGACTAGCACTTCTCCATCACATCAAATATGAGCAACCCTTGTTTATTCTTATAGCCCTGCATGGCCTAGTGTGAATATGTTGGCTCATGCCTACAGCCAGATCAATCAGACCATGAAATTAGTCTTCATAATTTATTGCCTACATTTCCAAACTGTCACTTTTTTGCCTTCTTCCATGCTTTCCCTCTTACTTAGGATGAACTGACCACAAACATAAACAGATTTTATACACAGAGAATTTACTACAACCCTACAAATATTTTCTGAAAAAAACCACCAAACATACAACCATATTTCTTCTTGGCTTCTTCCAATATACTGTCTACCCACCACTGCCTATGCTGGGGGTCAGGATGGTCTGCCTGCTTCCTTGTGCTCCCCCTTGTGTCTGCTGTCAGACTCAGAATGCTGACTTTTGAGAAAAAGCTTTTTTTATTTAGTGTCTGGCCTAGGCTCAACACTAGGGTTCCCAGTGTCTTGGAAATGCAAATAAACTTTTTGTAAAAGTTGATCTCCTGTAGTGTTTCAAGCTGACTATTCACACATCAAACCACAATGCAGTCAGTCACTAATATCTTTTTGAAAATGTACATCTAGGTGATTATTTTTAGCTCAGAATTTTTAGGAACAAATTCGAGTGTCTTTTTGCTAGGTCAGCAGTACAGAGCACTGACAAACTCAGCCTAGAAAGCCAGCTAATCCTTCCCTAACTGCAATCATCTAAGGAAGATGAGGCTTAACACCTGGCTTTCAATAATTCAGAAAGGATTTTCAAATCTGTTTTAACCATTTCTCCACAAAAGTAACAGTAACTATTCTGTATATAGAACACCAAACACCAACTAACCGTATGAAAAGCCAAAGTTCCTTTCACTTTTTGTTAATGGCACTTTCAGCTCTTGGAAGTACTTATCCTCAAATTTGGTGGTACTGGTGGAGTTAGCAATAGTTCCTTACAGGACATGTTTGAACTCCTACAGTAAGTAGCATAAAAAGCCTCATTATCGTACATAGGAAAGATCCAAAACAGGCATTTTGAGCAAAAAATCAAACAAATGAAGAATAGCAGACACATGTCCTGGTCCAGCCCTGCTTTTGTTAAAACTGTTTGGAAGCTGAGTTATCTCTTGGAAATAGACATCTGGGCTCAGGGAAGGGAGAGCACAAGCAGAAAAAGTGGCTATTCACTTCCTATGCACTGCTTTCTTTAAATACTGGCAGTCATGGGTAAATAGCGCTAGTGCTACAGAAATATCTATTAAACCAAAGAGCCTCTGTGGAGTAGGATGATGATGTACAACAATAACTTCAAAAACTAACTGGAATTCTTATGATAAAGACTTTATTAACTGTCATTTAAAAAAATCAGTCTCACTCCAGGTCCCTTGCTCCCCTCACTCCCCAGTAGCATCCCACTGCCACTCTCCCACCTCTCACTCAACATACCCAGTCAGCAGGGCACTGGCTGACACCTGAGTGCACACACTGAGGAGACTTTATCAGTCTGGACAGTCAGATAGCAACTGCATGCACCACCATCCCACAGGCCTGTGTGAAACCACCAGTAGAAGCCCTGAGGCATTAAAGAGATATTTACTTTCCTGTGAAGAGAGGTGACAGCAGACCTGGTGAGTGAAGTATGAGGACGAAAAAGAAAAGGTCAAGGATATGCATGTTAAACAATACTCCCCTCAACGCACAGTCTAATTCTAGGGATCCCCTATGCTTCCTGCTTGCACCTGCTTTTGGTCCTTGCTTGGGGAAAAAAGTCTCTCCAGGGGAACTCTCTTCCCCTTGCTTAGAAGCTGGGGAAAGGCTCCATCTGCTCAGGACAGCCAAGGTCCAAAGGCTGCTCCTGGAAGTTAAAGCTGTCATCTGCTTCCCAAAGCTGACGTTCACGAGAAGAGACCTCTACCTCAACAGACCTAAGAGCAGCAGAGGGCAAGAGAGACAGGAGATCAAATTTACAGTCTCATTGACTCGTACTAACAAACATGTCAGTGAGAAGAGATGTGCTGTCCTGAAGAGAACGTCTCTTCATGGAACCGCCAATCTTTTAGCACCTACATTAGGATGAATCCTATTTCCATTATTGATATCATATTACCAAATCAAAGCAGAACCCATTATCCTACGCATTCCTCAGTATAACATTATCTTAGGGATACATCTTAATGCCTTCTTAACGTAAACTCCTAGGTATGCATCTACAACTTGCTTTCATGTAACTATTCCACGCAAGAAAGTCACCCAACAGCAAACCATAAGCTCTTGCTTTCTCATGGGGGTCAGCCAGAAAGAACAGGCAAAAAACAGGGAAACTAGTGAGGGAGCCATGTAATCTTAATTCGAAACCCAATGTTTCCCTAGGAACCAGACACTGACTGAAGGCAGGGTTCCACTACAGCCTTTACGCTTCTTTCACACCTGGTGTGACCCAAGTAACTTAGATGTGCCTGGGCATGTGCTTCCCGGAGTCCAGTCCCCTCCCTCCCTCCTTCAGAGGGGACTGATTGTGACTCCTGTGAGGGTCTGACCTTGCAGGGTTGAAATGAGGGTACAACGCAGGAAGGCACGTTGTCTCCTCTTCAGGAAGGCCAGGTCCTGGAGCATGCTGGGGTATTTAAAGACCTCAACGCCTGCAAGTTCACACAGCGTATCAAATGAAGCAGCTCTCTTTGTCCTTGACTCAGAGACGTCCAGCCCGTTTCTGGTTACCGATGCTCATGAACACTGCACCACAGCACCACCTTCCAAGCTGACTACATGTCCTCAGTGACCTTCGCTGTAGGGCGTGACATCCACGCCAGGGCGCCTGCCCAGCATTCGTGTCCCCCTCACCCTTCATGGTGTGAATCCATGCACACGAGCCCAAGGCTCAGAGCACTCATGCTTCTTCGAGTTGACTTCAGTCAACAAGCTGACTGGTGGCCGCATCCAGATCTCTCTGGGCAAGCTTTCAGACCCAGCGCCAGCCACCGCCCTGCACGAAACAGTTAACGTTGCCTGAGGTACTTCTGCCAGCTTCCTTCGTCCCCTCCTGCGCCTCCCGGGAGCTATTAATACAGCAGCACATGCTCTGACATAGCGTTCCCCAGCAGCGACCAGATAACTTTAATTTGCCCTTTAAACGTCCCGGGCCCAGTGGCCTCCGCGGTCCCTCCAGAGGGCAAC
>NW_010122631.1:11455-16878 GCF_000699245.1 Pterocles gutturalis | reverse complement strand
TTTTTTACTTAGCTACCTACTAGAGTCCCTCAGACGTTCTTTGTGGTGGTGAGGTGGAACTTAGCATCTCCAGTTCCCAGTGTGCAGTTGTGAGCTGTTGGGAAGTAGAGATGCAACAGAGCCTGTAGGATGGAACAGCATGGTTTTGGAAGGAGGAGGAAAGGAGAGACACAACCTGTTTGCTGTTGAAGATAGTTGTCAGCCTTCCATTATCTCTTCCCTTGCTAGGCCATCAGTTGACATTTATTTCATTATATTCACAGTGCCAGCAAGCCAAAGCAGTCAGCAGGGGGATGCTATCAGAGGGCACCATGTTTCCCTCCTTACTGGTGTCCCCAAGAACCTGTTTTTTCAGAACCATGGTAGTCATTGCTGTATCAGTTGGAGTTACAGAGCAGCTGATGAGCTTTGGTGTTGACCTTTAAGATTGCTTTTCAAGTTGTCAAACAATAAAGATCCTGCTGTCATTACAGTCCTTGGAAACATAAGGAATCACAAGCTTCATCAAAGTCTACAGGTTTAAAAAACCCACAAACCTACACAAACCCTGTGCACTCACAGGCACAGCTGAAATGTAGAATCTGGCTTAACCCATTTGATGCCTGCAAGAGCAGGAAGCTAGTATGACCTCCTAGGTCTCTACCCCAGGAATAGACTCAGGGGGGAAATAATTTCAGTAGTCACGAGGTAAGTCCATATAACACAGAACATGTGTATGCAGGCTCACATACAAAGAAGAAAGACTGTCATCTGGCTTTGTGAGTAGAGAGCTTACATCAAGAAAATACCCTGCATCCTCTTCACAGGTTGAAGCAGAATCATAGCCAAGAGGCCTCTGCTGCTGCCAAGGCAGAGGAGCAGCTCCATGATCTTTGTAATTGCACAGAACATTTTTTTCTGAGCTATTTAATTTTATGATCCCATGTCTAAATTTATTCTGCAGAGTGGAGTATGTCTTGTTGAGCCTAGTCTTGCACAGATTCTCACACCAAGCTGGACACACCACATACGAAGTTTCCATGCTCTTTCTCTTGCTGCTGAGATGAGTCTGTTTACAGATAGAAAGCTTTTCTGAGAATCCAAATTTTCTTTCCAAAATTCAGACATTAGGGGAAGTCATGGCTCCAGGGATGTCAGTGGGAGTTTTGCTTTTGACTGTAATGAAGGCTATGAATGTGTCATAGATTTTCCTAGAAAGTCAGCATATAGGTATATTACAGTGGTATTTTTCTCCTTAAGATGTGTGAAGGACAAAAATTAATTTCTCTCTTAAAAATTTAAATTATAGCTAGAAGAGCTATATGATTATAAGTACCCATCTTGGAGGTAGTGTTGTTTATATCTTGCAACTATATTGTTGCCAGACCAGACTATATATAGTGGAGAAAAGATTGATAGGGTTTATTATTTTCATTTTTTAATAAGATTTTGTTTTTCAGTTGCTTCTAGCATGCTTCACCTCATAACTTCCCACCTCATTTGTGTGTATATGTTACTCAGCACCTCCTCAGGCATTGTTCTGAGCCCCGTGGTGATGGTGCTCTGACCTGCACAAGGCTCTTGATTTCAGTAAGATTTGGCAGAGACCACTGTGTGCAAGGGCTTTTCTTTAGCAAAGGCTTTTAAGTGAGGGGGAAATTGGGCTGGTGTGGGATGTGGTTGTAGCAGAAGCTACACTGCCAAGCTCCATGAGGAAGGAGAATCGATACAGAATGATATTTGAATTATTTACAAATCATTTAACCCAATAATTCCCACTTGAGGGTGCTTACAAAGTTATTGCAGGTAATATTAGTGCCTGCAATGAAATCTGGACTGATTAAAATTGGTTAATGGACATACACACTGACAAAATGATGGAAAAGCAATCAAAAGAGAGTATATGTACATTAATTTTTTCATTTGAAACAGACCTTTAGCTACAGAGTTTTAAAATATGCAGCTATGCTTCAACTGCTTCCATTAATGACTTAAAAGACCTTAAAATAAATCTTCCTAATTATTTAAGCAGAAATCTCCGGTAGAGCTTAAATCTCTGTCCTACAGCCCAGTGCCATAGTGTTTGAAAATTCAGATATCTGAAAAATGGTGATTTAACCTTGCATCTTTCTGCAACTGAAATGATTTAAGCATCTTAAGACAAAAGATATTTGAAACAATTTAATTTTTCAACTAGGACCCTGTAAGTGAAGATTTAACCTGAAATGACATTTTTACAGAAGATTTTAAACATCTGTAAAGATGACAGTCATAAAGTGGCACAGCAAAGATTCCCAATATACCAATGAGGGGAAAAGTAATGAATGTGGCCAGAAGCAAGTATGTATTGTCTTCTAGATAAGGCACCCTGCAATTAAAAACATGGGACTCTGAAAGCTTCTTAAGGCTTATTTTGTCAAATGAAAAATGCTACTGGTTTTAATGCTGTTGTAATAAACCTTATTGTTATTCCTGGCATGGGTTTTTTTTTTTTTAATTTCAGAAAAATGGATAATTAGCATTTTAGCTTATCACTTTCCTTCCATGCATACAAATAATTTGATAGATAGACCACCAAGAGAGACGAAATTAAATAATTGGTCTAGACAGCATGAAACTGAAATAAGTCAGAGGTTAGGCTTCCAGCCGGTTGGGTGGATTTTCATGAAGAAAAAAAATGGGAGTACATGGCAGTATTTCTGACAGTTCTTGCTGCTTACCTCAATATCGTTTCCCCTTATCAGATCCCAAATAAATTGACCTGAAATAAGGTGTGAATTTTACGTTAGAAGTCCCATAATTTATTTGTGAGTATAATTTTTCAAATGTGTTTAGAGTAGAGGCCTAACAGGCGTTCCTGCATCTGTGATTCAGCCAAATAAGTTCCTAGATAATGGCCCATGATTAATGGTGAGTGCTGATAATAGGAGGTTATTAGAGAAAGCAAACTTGGAACAAATGTGCTGTATACATTATATACTTTACTGCCATCTGTGGGTATTTATAATAAACACAAATTAAAGTCAGTGGTTAGGGAGTAACCAATGTTTTGCATACGTGACAAAGAATTTGTTAGAAATAGTCTTATAGCAGGCAACTTCGTAGTGAAGAATTCCCATTAATTTTTTTGCACTGATACTTTTTATTATTTGCAAAGAAAAAGCAGCTTTTGTGGAGAGAGTCCTTTTGGCCTTGGTTGCTTTCAAGGATGTCATTCTGAAGTCCACTCTGCAAGGAAGGATTATGTGTTACATGTTACCTTTGCTCTTCTGCCGTGCGCGGTATTGGCTGTGAGAAATTGTTTTTGTCCTTTTGTACTGTGATTCATTCGCTATTCAGTCCATGTGCTAACAGTACGTTCCACCCTTTTATGTCTCCTTGAGTTGTAAGTGACATTTTACCTCCTTGTGTTTTGTATTGTTTGCCAAATAAATATGCTTGGATAGGGAAGAAACAAATTTTATCTTCCTTATTGCTACATACAAAAACCAGAAAAGAAATGCAATATGAACAGAGAATTGCAGAAGATAAAATAAACCTAAATATTATGATACCAATAACTTTCTGGATTGAGTGACCATGTTTTTTTGCTGGTAGCAAATATACTGTTGCAGATACAGTTTTGTGGCAGAGTGACAAAAAGGGGTGCCAGAGTTAAGAGGAACTGATGGGTTATGCTTGGAGTTGTTTATGAAGTTTGATGGACAGCGTCTGGTTTAAATTGTGTTTCTCCAGGAACTTTC
Organism: Pterocles gutturalis; assembly: GCF_000699245.1. NCBI lineage: Eukaryota > Metazoa > Chordata > Aves > Pterocliformes > Pteroclidae > Pterocles > Pterocles gutturalis. The sequence goes on along the minus strand of NW_010122631.1, from coordinate 13,156 downwards.
GTGCACAAAATTCAAGAGTCATTATGTGCTAACGGGGGCATGTAAGCAATGTGGCAGATGTTAAGATAAATGATTTACTGTATTCAGCAAGCAGCACTTGGTTGGAAGAATTCCCCACTTTTGAATGATTACAAAGCCATGATATTCCAAAGGCTGTATATCTGCCAGTGAGTGATAGATGGAGTATCACAAACATTCTGGTTGTTTACGGTCATCAGCTAAACCATGGGGATAAAGGTAGGGGCACTCTAGAAGTAATGTAGTGGTTTTCCTTTTTTGAGCAACTGTGAAATTAATTGTTTCATAAGCTGTTTTTCAGAGTGAATGTTATTTTAGTGCCTACCTGTGAACTTGCTGTGTAGCGTGTGCATGATGGAGTTTGCCTCTCTCCCATAACAAATGGGCACTCAATCCTCAACTGTGTTTGACATGAACATTTCCAAGTATGTTTTTGGGAGTATTTATATTTTTATCCTGACATTTTATATGCCAAAGACAATTCTGCTTTTCTTCCCCTCCCCTCCCCCCCACCAATTTTGAGTTGTTAATTAGGTGGATCTGGGACTGTAGACAGCTGTATGTCTACAGATGTCAGAGCTTCTGGTTACCTACAAGCTGTAGTACTGTATGCTGGAGTGGATGTGTCTGTTTCCATCTGTTTTCTGCTTGGGCAGCTGCAGTTTAAAGGAAAAAACCTATTCTCTCTGCCTAATGCTGTTATTTGATTGACATGTCTGATAAAGCTTTCTTCGCAAATGTTAGTTTATACCATAGCAAATATCTTCAGGTGTTTCTGGATCTTCTCTTTTGCTAGATTTCATTCCCAAACATCCTGGTTTGTCTCACTGGCCAAATATCAGTATTTTACTTTTTCTCAAATCCTCTTTCCCCTTATGTGTCTCTTTTTAGACACTATACTATATTCTACTATATTGGAACAGGCTACGCAGGGAGGTGGTTGAGTCACCATCCCTGGAGGTGTTCAAGAAACGTGTAGATGTGGTGCTTAGGGACATGGTTTAGTGAGTTAGGTGGTGTTGGGTTGGACTTGATGATCCTTGAGGTCTTTTCCAACCTTAATGATTCTATGATTCTATGATTCTACCTTTTCATAGCCTGTTTCAGTTCTCTGAATGTTTTGCTGTCCCCTCTTCTCTTTTGGAATCCTGCTTCCATTTATTTCCTTCCCCTTTTGCAACATATTCATTCATGTTACTAAGAGCATGTCACTTCTGCCCTCAGACATTGGGAGAGGAGAATTTACCAGCCACCTGAGATGCAAACTAAACTGCAGCTTTTACTGCCCAAGACTGCACGTGCAGAACATGTCCTCACGCATCCTTCAGGCAATGCCTTAGGGCAAAACTTTCTTCACCTGCCACTCTCTCAATGCTCAAAGTCCTGCGGGGCTGCTGACCCAGTCCTCCAGCTCTCTGCCTCTGCTGGGTCTGTCTGCTGTGCTTGAAACACTGAATCTGGCAGCCTCCTTCCTTCGTTAGCCTGTCGTGTAGAGCCAGAGCAATTTCTCCTGTTCTGTATTTACTCTCCACAACATTTCTATTTTTGAATTTTTTTTACCAATACAGCTATCAGGAATCTTTCAATAGTTTATTATTCCAGAAGAAAATAGCAGTGTAGGCTTACTTAAAATGTCTCTGTTTCAATAAAGTTTCAGCTGGAAATCAGTAAGAAAATAAAAAA
>NW_010122631.1:0-11443 GCF_000699245.1 Pterocles gutturalis | reverse complement strand
TTTAAACTCCCATACTTTAAAATTTTCAAAAAAAAAAAAAAAAAAAAAAAAAAAAAAAAAAGTTGAGCTGAAGGAGCATTTTAAAATACAATTTAAATACGAGTTTTTAAAAAACAGAAAGTTAAAATATTTTTATCAAGATGGACCTGTTTTTACTCAAATTTTATTTTAAGGGATCAAGAGGGGTATTATGTTTGGCTTTTCAATTTTTTTGCTTCCATATTACAATAGAGGAAAATACATAAGAAGACGTGTTTTTCTGTTTTCTTCTTTATAGGTCATATACTTGACTCTGTTCCTATTCAGAGCTTTCTCACATATATTTGAGGCATTTATATTTCAGCTCTCGGTATCATGAGATGTACTTGATTCTTGCCTTGTTTCAAAGCTGCCTATATTGTTCCCAATAGCTGCAGCACATTCAACAACATTCTGGTGAACATTTGCTCTGCTGTATCTTGAAAGAGGTATGAGCTGGCATGAAGTAACTGGAGCTGTTGTGAAAGTGAGAAAGATGACACTGCATCACTTTGCACCGTGGTTCATGTTCGGAAGGTTTGGGTTTGTGGTTATTTTTTCTTTTCCTTTCCATGAGAAAGAAAGCTTAAATACTTCAAAAATACACTTGCCAAATGAAAGTTTAGATGGTGCTGAAGGCTCTGGCATGCAAGTTTCAACCTCTGCCCAGAGTCCGAGCTTCCTTTCTTTTTCTGTCTCTTTACCACTGACATCAGGAATCCACAAGATACCTGTTCAAGCAAAGGGCTGATGTAGCCCTTTTGAGGAGCTGTAACATGAGCTGCAAATCAAAGAATAGCAGTTCTGTAACAACTAGGTCAGTGTATATAGAAAGAATTTCAGTGATGGTTATTTATTCAGTCTCTTACTGCAAGATTAGTCCCATTATATGTCTCCTATGCATTCCCTTCCAATTCATTCAATTTAAATAAAAACTTCCTGCAAGCACTTATGTACATATCAGTGACAGTCATCTAAATAAAATATCCCAGGCACTTCAGTCTGAGGAACAGTCTTATGAAGAGGCAGGTCATATCCTATTTATTTGAAAATGGGATGCATGTTGACATAGGGCTTATTTCAACATAATGTCAAAATGTTAAAATCTTTATGAAATCTTAACATTAAATTTTATGAAGGCAGAGATGTTTGCTGGGATGTGATGCTGGCGGCTAGGACCAAAATCAACTGCTGAAGATCAAAAAAACACAACACTGCCACAGGAGGGAAGGGGGTACAACCACAAACTCAGGGTAATCAGACCTGTGGGTTTTTATAATTTTTATTTTTATTGCTTGTTGTTAGTTATGTAATGTGATTTATATACAGTGCTTCTGAGTGCTGTATTAAATTGATAGCTCTTGCTGGGTGAACACACAAGTACTATCTTTCTTTTCTTTAAATGTGCTGAATTTTGTCTTAGAGAAGCCTGAAAAGTCTTTCCTCCCAGTCAGAGGTCTGAAGAAAGTGAGTAAGTATAGATAAAACCAGCTTGGTTAATCATCATTGAAACACAGGAAAAATTAAAATACATTTTTTGCTTGTAAAGTAGAGAAAAGCAATAAAAACAATGCCAGACGGTTAATGCCTCTCTTGTACCTTTCATTTCAAATACCTCAAAAGAACATCAAGAAGAATAAAGGCAAAATCTATTCCCTGTTGGCATCATTATAAATGTTGTATCCTCTAAAACTCTAAAGACGTCCAAGAAGAGTAGAAGAATAAATGGCACTGAAATAAAGAAAGTCTCTCTGGAGCTTTGTTCAATTGGCTTTGTTAGAATTCACTCAAATAGGATGATTATAAGAAAAGATCTCATTTGTTTCAACATTAAAGGAGCAAATTAATATGTGGCGAGCCGCTAATAGTTGCCTCATTATGTAGTGAATGGGCATTGCGTCCAACTTACAAAATTACAATTATATTGTTAAAGTAACAATTGGGAAAGTTTAGTCTGAATTTCCGAACTATCTGTATGATTAGTTGTGGGATTCACAGAGTGAAGCAGAGTTGGTGGTTGGAGTGAGCTTTCCGGCACACGAACAGGCTATAGTGCTAAGAATTCGCAAGAGAAATTCAGCTTTTCATTAGTGTAAATTACATCTGCATAGGTCCTGAGCTGGATTTGGTCCAGCTGTGAATCTGGCAGTCTCTGCTAAGACGGGAGCTTGGTGCATGACTGCTCTGTCAAGACATTGTTTTGTTGGACTCCAGCGACTTGTGCTGAAGTTTTGGCCAAGAGTTTGAGATCTGGCTTGAGATCATCCCCACTTAGGACTTCAGCAGACCTACAGGTCCGTGTCTGGGAACCTTGGGGATCCAGAATCTGCACCACTGGGAAACCTCCCTGTACAAATGGTCCTGTAGCTGGAATTTCAGTCTCTTGGTGGAGACATTTGAAATGGTTGGGGAGTTGTTTTAAAATGGAAAGTAACCAATTTTCCAAATATTGAAATACTCTCTGGAAGAGAATCATGTTTTGTGACCTACTTCTAGTTAGTTTTGCTTGTGACCTTTTCTAATTCTGTCTGTTTTTGTTATTTAATGATTTGACCTTTGATTCTGCGAAGCCACTTCAGTGCTAAATGCAAAGATTTAGTAACTAGAACTGTTTGATAAGTGACCTTTATTACACATCTATTTCTCCTTGCTAGAGAAACGGCACTGTTTTGCAAGTTCCAATTCACAGTTTTAATTATCTTTTCTATTGTCTGTAAGCTTGCACAGGAAATGGAAAGGTCAGACATTTCATTTTCTTTACTGATTAAAATATAAGTGCTCCTCAACAGTTACAATGTATCATTCAGGAAAAAGATGGGACAATTTGTCAGAATCATGCCCAGCTGCTCTGCTGAGGACTTCTACATCCTTCTGGTCAGCGACAAAATGAATAATTTTCTAGAAGCAATAATAGCTCAGCGCCCGTAGTGTGTAGATGTGAAATATGTGTCTAAATACATGAAACAACTGTAAACAATTACTGTTAAGTGCAAAACAGGTCACCAAGAGGGCACATTTTCTCTAAATCTCCATTTTTCAACTCTTTCTATTCCCATTTCTATGTGTAAGAATTGTCTCTCTGCTCCTGCTCCTGTTAACGCAAACAATACAGCAGGTTAAATGGAAAAGTGATCATTCCTCAGATGGGTTCAGGCTATTGTGGCCAACCTTGCAGCCAAAAATCTGTGTATGGGAAAACGGTGTGATGAATGTAGGACCCCAGAGTATGGGATGGGGGGGGGGCGGCAACAGCACATCACTCCAGCTCCTCAAGGATCATAGGGAGCTGTCAACTGCATCCTATTGCAGTAGCAGAAGCAGCAGCCACAACAACCCAGGTGCTTCCCAACCCCGGGCACCCAAATCCCTGTGCCTGAATGGCTACTGTGGGAGCCTCCTGGCAGAGGAGCTACTTTTGAGGAGCATTCGAGTCTTAAAGTGATGGGACAGCTGTACCTGAGCTGGGGTGTAATAACAAACAGGAATGTCTTGTTAAATGAGGAAAATGAGAACACTGCTGTATGTGGATTACTGAAACTGCCGCTTTCGTCTGTGACACTTATAAACCAACAGTGCAAGCTGCTGTCCTGTCTCCATGTGGGGGTTCGATGAAAGGATATTGATGTGTGTTTTCTCATACATTGAGGAAGATACGATGCAAAAAGATACTGAAGTCAGTGGATGATTCTGGTGTCAGTGGAATGTCTGTCGTGGGTGTCAGTCAGTCTCCTCACTCTCTCTGGGATCTCTGTTGGGAAATACGCGTATTAGCACATGTAAAGTTTCTCTACATTGTAAAAAATATTTATTCTGAGATGGGGCTGGGAGGGGTTAAGCCTCTGCCTCTATTCAAGAAGAGCAGATTATATGTTGACCTAATGCAAGCATTCAATATTATGAAAGCGCTTTATAAATTGGAACAAGATAAATGAATCACAACAAAAGAGCTAGAAAACCGGGGGACACAATGGCAGGAGTGAGTGTACTCAGTTTATTCAAGCAGAACAGTCACACTCAGTGAATAGAGAATGTGCAATCCATTTCTAACTAAGGTCAGAAAATCAAACAATTCAAAATTTAAGAGAGCAGCTCCATTTTTTTAATGGATAAGGAAGAATACTGTGAAAAGAAACCAAATAAAAAACAACACTGAGGTTGAGACAATTTAAATGCGATCAGATTCCTGACCAAATTGGCTTTTTTTTATCTAGTGGTTTCATATTCAGCAGTTGTTAGTTTGAAAGTGCACCCTGAAAGCTATAAATTAATCTGCTGGGATTGTAACAATTCACTTCATGTTAGGATGTGAGTTATGCTTGTGGATTTGTTTAGGTCACCCAGCCATGTCCTTATAATGTATCTTAGAGAGGATTTCTGTAACTAAGCAGTAAACAGAAAGACTGTTGTGTTGAGCTGCATCTCCTGGGATTTCATCCCAGCTGTCAGAGAGCTATACAGGACAGCTTTCTAAAACTACAACAGCTATAAAAAAATACATGGTGTTCTGTAAAGGAAACATTGACAATGCTTTTGCATGCAGTCAGGCAACTTTAACTCCTGATTAAATGAGGAAGGAACATTGTCATGAATGACTCACATAGAGAAATCAAACCAATCGCAATAGAGAAACTGAACATTTTCAGAAATCAAACCAATCGCAATAGAGAAACTAAACATTTGAAATTGTGAGATTTATTGCAGAAGTCTTGAAGGATGTACCTTAGTTCAGTACAATATTTGTCACCCAAAGATGAGCTATTTTAGCTGTTATAATTTGGCTCTCTTCAGATGTTTATCTCTTGTCACCATTATCAAAGAATTTGTTGTGTTGTCAGCCACCGTGTCCTAAGGTTATAGAGGTCAAATGTAGCCAGGATATTCATCCACACCAGCTAAATGAGGTGTGATTTTGAAGGGAAATAACCACAAGTCTGATCAGAAAAGCATCTAGCATGTATCAGGCTAAATGTCTGAAGAACATGAAGGGAGTTATTCCTAACAGACACTAAACCGAAGTCACTGGCTCCCAATTGGGAACATGACAGAAGATCAAGCCTGTGCCAAATCAAAAAATTGTAGATGATCTGTGGCCTGGACTGTCTTCTGTAGGTTTTTTTGATGATCTATTTATCATTTGGTTTTGATTTCTAACCAAACTTTTCATACAATCCAACTTAAATACAGGGCATTTCCTTTTATTCTGTTGGTATGAAAGAACCAAAAGACATTTACTATTTGTACTCTGACAAATAGATCAGATGGGTCCCTATATATCTGTTAGACAAGTAACTGTTCCTGTGTTAAATTCATACTGGAGAAATAGTACCCTAGAATGTGCTCAGGAAATAATGCCTTTGACTTCAGTTTGCCCAGGATTAAGTTCCTAGTTCACATGTCACCAGTCCACATGCTTCTCATTTTTCATGGGTCATAAACGTTCTCTGGAGAGAACAATGTATTCCTCTGTCTACATCTCCTTTCCAGCTGCAGGATTTTCATGCTACTAGGTTGCATTTTAGAGTTCCATCTCATGTTTGACTTCTATCACAAATTTGAGAACTATTCATTCAGACACATAAACACAGCCAGTGTATAGTTAAATTTCCAGCATTACTTTTTCTGTTCGTTTTTCCTGTTGTTGACAACACCTTGTTAAAAGAGAAAAAGGCATTGATGTAGACATTGTTTTCTGCTGCTTCCTTCTTTCATCGTTTTCCAGTGGAAAGAATAACATTTGGAAGAAAAAAAGGAATGATTATTTTTCTAGTTGACTTTGCAAGGTGGAGAACAAAGGAAAAGATTGGAACTGCCACCTATTTCACTAAAAAGGATTGTTTTCAGAGCTTTGTAGTGGTAGGGTTTTCTACCAGCTCTACCACATGGGGATTGTCAGGGTATTTTTTAAAGAGAAGCATTGCTATCAATTTGTTTGACTGTACCTGTCTTTCTTTTAACTGAATTTTCAGTCTTCCTATTTTACAGAGAAAGACTTGCCATATATTTTTGTTTTCTTTCTTCTAGCCTCTACAACTTGACTGTGACCTTTGTGCCATTGTATCAAACTCGGGACAGATGGCTGGCCAGAAGGTGGGAGCTGAGATAGACAAGTCCTCCTGCATATGGAGGATGAACAATGCTCCCACAAAGGGCTATGAGGAGGATGTTGGGAAGAGGACAACTGTAAGAGTGGTCTCTCACACAAGCGTGCCTCTCCTACTCAAGAATCCCGAGTACTTTTTCAGAGAAACCAACAACACTGTTTACGTGATCTGGGGACCTTTTCGAAACATGAGGAAGGATGGAAATGGCATTGTGTACAACATGCTGAAGAAAACCATTGACAGCTACCCAACTGCCAAAATCTACGTGACAACAGAAAAGCGCATGAGTTACTGTGATGCAGTATTTAAGAAGGAGACTGGAAAAGACCGGTAAGTCCTAAATTTGAAGAACAATGCAATGTTTGAAAAAAGATACATGAGAAGTCCATGCTGGATGCCAGCTACTAAATGGGTCCCCGGATATGTTTTTAATGGATTGTTATATGGTTTTGACTGTTATAAGCACTTGATGAGGCAGTAGCTAGGCCCCATTTACCCCACCTACGCTACCTTCTGTTCTTTCCATTTCTGTTGGCTTGAGTCCCAAAAATATTGGATGTCTTCCTGAAACGTTTTCAGAGCTGCATGTTGTTTTCAGCTCAATTTACTATTGATTAAATTGACATTTTATTTGAAGAGGATAATCCTACACAAACAACATTTCAAAATGCACAACCTCAGGATAATTCTGGATATTGTATTTTCTTCTCTGTTGAGCTTCATTGTAGCTTTTCTTCAAACACAAATCTCAGTGTTATGTATTATTTCTATTTCTTGGTGAAAATGGATTAGCAGTGATACTGTAATAGATCTAGGTTTTTACCAGAATTATGCTGAAATTCTGTTTTCTGTGACTGAGAATGTGTGTTTATCCTGCTCAAGTGGGACCTGTGAGGAGATGAAAGTGTGAAGACCACTGCTTGGCTAGCATGTTCAGAGCAGAAATTGGATTTGTGGAATTAAGACCACAAATTGCAGAATTACGTAATGGAGCTACAAAAAACTCAGATCATTTGGTTTTGGCATGGAACAGCACCTGTCATGCATACTCACTAGAGTTAACTAGGAAGGAGTTTCTAGATCACTGCTGTGCCTTAGTATTAATTTTTAAATTTGCATATAATGAATTTGCAGTTGTGAAGGACTGTAGCTATTCTGACCAAAGTAAAAATACAGGTATTCGCAGTTTAACTTAGTCTGAACTTTTGACTTAGCTTTTGAAGTAGAAGAGCTGGTTCTCTCGAACTTCCTTGATCCACTTTGTTATTGAAATGTCAAAACTTAGAATTGATTTTTCCTTTTTTTAAAACTATTGTAACATAGGGAAGAACTTGTTCCCCATGTGCACATGTTGCTGCTGCGATTCTGGAGTCAGAGGGAGCTCCTTTATGTCATAAAGGTGTCAAAGTTATCATGGCTTCTTTAGTTTAACTGAATGAGCTGATGAACAGAGGCTAATAGAGAAAATACTCAAGATCCGTTCTTCAAAAATGCCCTCTGATAATCCAGGTCATCCGGTGTACATATTAATGGAGCTAAATATGATCATGGGTACATTACTGCATTTCTAAACATGAATTTGTTTATATTTATGACTCTTCCATGTCAATAATCAGTCAGGTCACAGTGACTTCACAATACTTTATCAAAATCCTTATTCTGAGGTCAGACCTTAAAATATCCTATCAAAAAATATCACCATCTAATGTCAGCGTATCCTCATCTCCAGCCTGATCCATTCCTCTTCAACAAATGGACACTTCTCAAGGTTTTCTTATTACACAATTAACACAACACAAGTGCTTCTTCAATGGCAGATTGAACTTCTCTACTTCCATGCTTATGAACAAAGTTCTTAAGCAGCCTAATGTCAAAGTGGCACAAATTTCTTTCTCCTTAGTCCATTACAACAACGAAAAGCTTCACATTACAAACAGGGGTAAATTGTAAAGAGCCTGCCTCATGACCCACATCACATTGCGCTTACATGTGCCTCCCTTTAACACTGTGAAAAAACCCCAACGCTTCTCACCATGTCAATCGGATAACATCCTTGTAACTACTGCAACTTTCATTTTTAGTCCTACTTTTCCACATCAAATCCTAAGTGGTGTTTTAAACATCATTTAGTGCACTTGTCAGCCATAAGCAAGGGGAACAAGCGACGTGTCACCAGCCAACACCTTCTGTATCACAAGAAAACATCCTGCAGTTCCCTGCTCATCAAGAGACCTCAGTTTGGAAACTGTTTCATTTTCTGTAAAATCTCCAATTCACAGGACCCATCTGCTGTTTCTGCGGAGGGCCATGAGGCTGTTAGAGGTATGTGGCATTTGTGGAAGCAGTAAAGGGAGAGCACAAGAGATTTGTAGGTGATGAAAATAGTTTTGTGTGTTGTGCCAGACTATTATGATGCTGAGACAGACTCAGGTTTCTCAGCCAAATATTCCTTCAGTTCCTCAGAGAAACATCAACCCTTGCTTGCAATATTAGATTGAACAGAGGTCTGTTTCAACATGTTCCCAGCAAAAATTCTGGAAGGAAACCAAGTTCAACTCATATTTTAAAATGTAATGAGTGGATTGTAACCACATCTATTTAAGTTTAATCCTAAAATACTGTCTTTACATACCATATATGTTACTAATGCATAGTAAGATTGCAACAGATTTCTAGTCTGTCAAGCCTTTAATGAGCTTCTATTTCTACTCTTTGATGTACCATCCTTTTAGGTAATTACTGGGACTTTTCAGTAGTTTTATCCTAGTGGTGCTCAAGTTTTAAAGGATGTTACAAGAAGCAGCTAACAAGTACGTGCTGCAGTCATTTCTCTAGCACAGAAGAGCTCTGGTCCTGCATCACCGGTGTGGGAGCTCCATCCCTGACTTCACTGAGTGCAGGTTCAAAACCCACAGCTTTGGTGTTGAAAAATGATTTACCATGGAAGAAACAAGATTTGCCTCTAAATAACATCCAACAAAAAAGTTTGTTTATTTCACAATGAAACATTTTTTAATGCTACAACAATACAAAATACCCTCTGATATGGGCTATCCATGCTGGAGAATTAACCTTGCAGGTGGTGTTATGAATCTGGGGGACATATGTTCTTTCTGAGGGTCTTCATTAGTGAAGCATTTGAGTTCAAGGCGTTGAATGCTCATCCACTTTGAATAATTGTTGTACATAAATAATATTCATTAAGAGACATTCACAATTTTTCATTAATACATTTTACTTGGTACTTCCCTAGAGGGACCATAAAGCTGGCAGCTTCTGCCAGTGCTTGGCTAATGTTTTGGTATATTATATGTATTGAGTCAAGTGAAAGGATTTAAAGAAACATTAGGTAGTGACTAAATGTGGCATCTTTGTGTGAACTCAATCCAGGTAAGTGGTTCTAAAGCCATCTATATCTTTGCCATGCACTAGAAATATAATGTAATATGATATAACAACAACATTTAATTGGTAATAACAGATAAAACTGTAGTCTTCATTAAAGCAGCAGAGCTAATTCTGGTCTGATAAAGTGCACTGAGCAGCCCTAAATAGGTTTTAATTAGCTGGCACCAAAGCTGCACCACCCTTAGGGAGGGTAAAATTAATGAAAACTAGCAGCAAATGGATCAATGCTGCTGGATGTTATTGCCTTAGGTGAAGGTGATGAGGAAGAAAGGTGCGTCTTTTAAGGATCATTTAGAAAACAGGCTGTGTTAAAAGTCACTGTCAAAATGTAATGATAAAATAAATCTGTGCTAATATCAGTGAAACAGACTAATGTCATCCAGACTGAAGACTCTGAGTGTGTTCACACTACAGTCATCTCAGTCTAACCACTCAGCACAGTATGTCCAAGTAGTGCCTCTGCTGGCACAGCTCCACATCCCCCTTGGGGCTGATGGTGTGATCAGACCACTCCTGTCCCAGTGCACATGGAAGATGTGTGCTGATATTGTTCAAAGTACAGCTTAACTTGGTGTTTGTTAGTCACTCTTCTTATAAATAACTGCCAAAAAGAGCCTGCTGAGCTTTTTTGAGGAGATGTATTCTGAACTTCTAAAATTCCTTTTAAGAGACATGCGATAATGTTCTGAAACTCAGCCAGTTTGGTAGACAATTGACTTTTCACACACGCTGCCTTAACTCTGACAACACCCATCCCATACCCAAACAATTCCATTCAATTCAATTCAACCACATTTTATTGAGATTATTAGCTATACAAGCATGTCTACAGGAGGCAGGTTCACTGAGCCACATATGCTGTCAGATGGCTGCTGTCAGATGGCTGTTTCTGAAGGATTTTTGTTGATATCTTGGATGATTCCAAAAAACCTAAATTTGCTTTTGTGCTTCTCTCCCAGAAGTTCTTAGCTTCCTCTGTTTGTGCCAGATGGTGTGATGTGTTAGGTTGTGAGAAAGCTGTTTTGTCATTTGAGGCAGAAAGATGGATCATTCTGATCACAGACTTCTGCATCAAGATTCAAAATTTGGGGGTGTGCTCAACCTGCTATTTCACTCAGTTCTGCTCACTAATTATTTATTGCTTTGGCAATGTACGAGATCTATATTATGTCTGTCATTTAGAGCTAGCAAACTATATTCATCTAAAGTTCAGATTGACACTGTCGGACAGCTGCAATCATCACAACTTCACCTCAGCTAATATGTGGTTTTGATGAGTCTGACTAATCTACGTGAAGCTGTAGTCTAGTAAAAATGTCATTGAAGTGAATAAATGAAGTTACATTCTTTGAGGCTCAAGTAGCTGCAGCCTCTATTGTTTCATTATATTCTCTGTGAATTGAGGTAGTAAAGCTGTGAGTGGCAAGAACGTCAGAGTGTTATGCCATATTTCTGGTTGTTGGCTTGAATGAAATATTCTAGCAATGCTATTTCCACTTTTGCACTGGCTTGCATATACATATTAGTTTCCCTGTGTCCTTGTTTCAGCTGAGACAGAGTTTACTTTCTTCATAGTAGCTAGTGTGAGGCTGTGTTTTGGATTTGTGCTGAGAAGGCGGCTGATCACATACTGATGTTTATAGTTGCTGCCAGGACAGTCAAGGACTTTTCAGCTTCTCTGCTGTGCCAGTGTCTGCAGGGGCAGGAGAAGCTGGGAGGGAGCACAGCCCCAATTACTGGTCTAGGATTCAACCTTAAGTTTAGGACTGAGACCCAAATTGGCCAATGGTATGGTATATTCCATATCATGCACGTCATGCCCAGTATATAGATAAGGCTCTGTCTGGAAGTTCTCTCTCTTGCTCTGGGTCATCTGTCTCAGGGTCATCTCAGTCTCTTGGATGCTCAGGCTCTTA
>NW_010122630.1:7710-17644 GCF_000699245.1 Pterocles gutturalis | reverse complement strand
GGTGGTGGTCCTGACACCAAGACAGTTCCACAATTTAAAATACTCAATAAAGGAATTTACACAGCAATCCGTGTACTGTCTTAACATATCGGTTAATATCATTGCACCATACAGATTATGCAGATAAAGTATTTTGGGCACATACTAATCTCTTCATCTGACAAAGAAGCCAGCTTTCACAACAGTGTCTACCCCATTCCTCACCTCTTTCGTCTTGCTTTCAGAAAAATGAGTCCATACCACAGTAAAGCTTCCCTCCAGTCTGAAGGCCAATCACCTCACACTGTACAGCAAGACTCTGTGAAACAACATGGATTTGACACTTGGGGAATTGCTCTATCTTTATACTAACCACATACCAATAAGTCTTGACTGGAAATTCCTAGGTTTGAGTATATGTTGTCTTTAAAAAAAACCACAACTCATAAAAGAATAAATTAAGAAAGTCTTTGCATGCAAAAGGGAAATTACTAGCCTGCTTTAAGTGTGTACTATTTCTTGATGTAGACATGTATGTCTGCGGGAACAGACGCTTTCATAAGTAGGAATGATCTTACTCGTAAATCATGATCAAAGAGCAAGAGTTTTTTAAAATGAGAAAAGAACACTAAATCAACGATTTTAATTTCTTCCCTTTCTAAAGCAACACAGTTCATAGGGACTGACTACAGCTAAGAAAGCCCCTGAAGTGCAGTGGTACTTTAATGAAAGTGGTAATGTAGCAAGTATTTTAAAACACTTGAGTTATTCCACATTAACCTAATGAATAAAATTACTTTCACTTCGCAAGCAGTAAAATAATAGCTCAAAAAAGCTGAAGGTGTGTTCAGAAAAGCTCAAGTTGTATCGAGACAGAGAAAAATAAGAGAGATGACAAGTGTGAAAAGTGCAGGACATTTTTGAAGGTGTAAAAATAAAATTAATAATAAATAATAATTTTTTTCAAAAATATAAGAAGCTCTAGCTTACCAGAGATCTGTACTGCCAGCAAATAAATATATTATGACATAAAAGAATCACTTAAAGAAGACACAGTTGTAGCACAAAAACCTAAATGAATGTACAGTATTTATGAACTTAAAAGGTCAGGCAAGGATGATATAGTGGAGCCTAACCACAGAAATAAGGTTGAGCAAGCTGATAAAATTAATAGAAACAAATAAGCAAAACCAGACCATATATATGTATATATAAAAGTATAAAGGGAATTGGAATATGAAGCTGTCGAACCATAGCTAAAGTATCTAACCCACCAGTTAAAACTGCTTCTGCAGGAGGTGACTGATGCAATAACAACATCTGAAAAGTCTTATGTTCATACTAGGCAAACTAACAAGGGAGAAGCAAAACCCAAAAAACCACAGACAGATTAAAATGTTACAGTTTTTGTATAGGGAAATATGCCTCAAAACCTTGTCAATCAAACTGCTGAAAGAGGGGAAGCATGATGGGAAACAAAATATAGCTGTCCTTTTCTAGGACTTTGTCTAGGTCTACATTCACCAATTATTCCAGTAAGAGACCGGAACCAATGCAAACATTTTTTTCTAGTTGTAGGCAAATACAAATCTAAAAGTGCGCTTATCCCTCTCGCTTAGGTCTCAATAAAGATTTACTTATTTATTATCCAAGTGTATCTTTCAACAGAATCCCTTTCTGAAGGACTGACATTTATAAACTCATATTAATAAATTTTTCAAGTAACACACGGTAGACTCAGTAGTTTCTAAGTATCTTATGATAAACTTGCTGACATCCAAAAGTCAAATTTTTATGTTCTTATTCTCTTACATCTAGTGCACTTGACGGTAAAGAATAGCAGGAAGCACTGAAGAGCTAATATTTAGAGGTATTTAGCTGACAGTTAAAGTGAGAAACTGACAGACTACTTGGGCAATATTAGCACACAAAGATGCAAAGACAGGCAGATACATTTGGCTAGTCCCAAGTATTTCAGTAATAAGTCAAGCTCAAAGTACAGACAAAAAGGGTAGAATTTATCTCTACTAACTTGTCTGGGTGTCACCACAGGAGCCAGATGTGCCTGGAAAGTACTCCTTCGATCCGTGATTGGGTTACCGTGACATATGGATGGTAGTTCTTCATCTACTGATCACAAACAAGGAAGTTTTTGGGTTTTTTTAAAGGTACTGAAACAATGTATATGGCTACATACGTAAAGAATGTCTCAGCTTTAAAAAAGGGATTTGTTAAAATGAAGTACACAAGATGACATACAGTTCCCCCAAAAATATGTTGGGGGTTTTTCCTATGATTGTTATTAATCTGTATTATGATTTTAATGTTATTAGTTTTCCTCAAAAGCTGAGTAGAAAAACAGAATCTTAAGGCGTCCCTCTTCTAAATTATTTCATCAGAATTAACAAGGGCATGTTTTTTACCTTCTTGACTTTCAGATGTAATGTAATTTAACATTTTAATTGGATCTTCCTGAATGGGCTGATCGTCTAGGAGAAAATAATTTCCATCATCTTCAGCAACTTCTTCACTGGTTTTCTTAATATCTGGTTCTATTAAGATACAAGTAGTAGACTTTATCACACTTTTTTTGTGAGACATGCAAGACAAAATTTCCTTTTTTTTTTTTTTTTTTCCTCAGAAAATCTCTGGCTTTTCAGTTCAAATCAGTTTGCCATTAAGAATTATGAAATACAGAACAGTAACATTAATTACAACAAACCCCTGAAATTCTTAGTCTAGTATTAACTAAAATCTTGCTTAGAATTAGGAAAACAATATTTAGGTTATAAGATCTTCGCATGGTTATCTTCTGTTTCAACAGTAGTTAACAGTATTTCTAAGAAGAAAAGAAAAATTATGTTTACCATTTCCATTAAAAATTTACAATGCTACCATTAACATAATCTGAGTTTAGAGACCAAAATAATCTGATGTTTCACAAGAACTACAGTAATTTATTGGTTATTAGGGGAAAAAGGCAAAGCTATTGTTCAGTGCTGCTTCACTAGGTTATAAAATTGTTGTGTTTGAAACATACCTCTGGACATGTTTCAAGCACTCTGGGATTCCCCAAATCCTATTTTCCTTCATGCATAGGACATACAAAAAATAATAGTTAATAGCAAAAGAGTCAATATCACACACAGTTAGTGCTCTGGCAACTGGATTTAGAGGGAATCTACCATACAGACAAGTTAACATATCGCAATCTAATTTCCTATTTAGAGGGCCAACAATGTTGTGATGATACTGGTTTTTAACAAGGGTATTTTCAATAAAAAGGCAGAGGGGTGATACAGCATGTTCAAAAGGCCTAGAAAAATCCGATGTATTACGTAGAAGGCACAAGGCTGCTGTCAAAATACCCAACACACTTCCCACACTGTCAGTAACATTTTCCCTTCTCGGTATCCACTCCTGTAGTCATGTCAATGAAAAATTACGTTTTAAAGGTCTGTGATGTAGCAACAAAATGCAGTTTATTGAAAGACTAAAACTAGACCTTATCATGAAGAAGCACTGAAAGTACTTTTTTTTTTCCTCTTCAGTATTTTATTCCTCACAGGACTAAGCTAACGTCTATGACTTAGAAAAATACTTGTATTTCTTTTTGACACAAGCATTTCATAGTGGTTGAACATTTTAAAGCAGAAAAAAACCCACCACTTTTTGAAAGAATAACCGTGAATTTACAGAGAATCTATCACTGTAAGAGTAACAGCAGAAGAATTACTGCAACTCTAGTGATGATGTACTTCTCATCCCAATATAGTAAAATGCAATTAAGATGGAATACATGATCACACATTCCACTGAAGTTTATCTTCTCTTGAGGCTAATCCCCATCCTCCAAGAGTGCACTCAACACTAAAAATTAATTACTGAGACAAATTATTCCTTTGCAGAACAGAGGACAATGCATAACATACCTGTGTGCAGCACTCTGCTTTCATGCAAGTAATTTAATTCCTGAGAGAACTGAGGACCTTGTCCTAGCTCACTGAGGCCACCCCCTTCCTTTTTTTTTCCCCTACTGATTTTTCAAAAGGGAAGCTATCACTGTAAAACAATAAGCCATGACACTGCAGACCTGTTATTTAGATCCAATATAAAACTGGACAAAGTTTTAACTTGTAATTAAATCTTAGTTTGCAGTTGAACAAGAAGCAAACCTAAAACACCATGTATTTTCTGAAGTACCTGGATCTGATGATTGTGCCTTTTCTATCAGAACTTCCCGTATCTTCTCCACCCATAAATAAAGTATACTTTCACCAAGGTTCTGTCTGGAAGTTAAAACTCACAGTGAACAAAGAATCATTTTTGCAGATTTCACTTGGAAAGAACACCAAATAACATACAGATTGCAGACATATAGAAATAAAACATAATCTAGTGAGATAAAGAGCTTACAAAGGCTTGAGAAAAGTTCTGTCTCAGTAGTTCACTGGGTGAAACACATCTGTATCATTATGTACTCTATTTGTAACTTGCCTTTTTTTTAAAAAAAATAAACATTAAAAGCACCACTGTTGGGGGAAAACAGGCAACCGACGGAAACCTTCTGGCCACTAAAGAAAGGGAAGGCAACTGTGAGAACAGTAAGTTGAGCAGTTTCCAGTATTTTCAAAAGAATACTAAGCCAGGATATCCAGCCTTAGAGCTTCCTCTGGATCAGTTTTCTCTACAAAAGGTACTGCAATGCCAGTGGTGAGCTCCTTGGCCTATCTGTGGCCGTAGGGGACTCTTCCTCTTCATGCTTGGGAGGGGGGCTCTTCCTTAAAACAGCCCCAGTTCTCTTCCTCCTCAAGCACACGCACAGCAGAGGTTGATCTTGGTGAACTGCGATAGTAGGTCAGTGGCAGGGGAGCACTGGACTGATATGCTAGAGTGCGGGTAACAAGCAGTCCTACAGGACAGGGAGGTAAAGATTTAGGTCTAGGAGTCCTTAGTCAGGGGACACAGGTGTGTATTAAGGTACTGTGGGAGGACAAGATGAACACCTTTTTAATGTGCATGCTCAGAGTTCAGAAATGCTGCCTTAGTGTGCAGCAGGACCCAAACAACCCAAAATATATTCAAAACGGTGTCCTGAAAAGTTGCCTTAGTAATTACATTTTAATACGTTTATGAACTGTGTGTTTGTCTCAAAAATGAAACCAAAGACCTAGAACCATAGGCAATGGTCTCTCAATTTTATGCCTACTGCCACCATCTGGGGCACAACCTAAGTACATATCAGTGACAGAATGACATTTTTAAACTCTTGCTTTGCTTAATGTATACAGCACAATTCCTGAATGCAATTAGAAATTCAAACAAATACACGTTTTAAGAAAAATACTCAAGCAAAAATAAGGAATTTATAACCTTGTCTTGCAACTTGCAAGTAAATAGTTACCTCCTATGCTGCTATTTTTCTTGTCACTTGTGTCTAAGTCATGAAACAAAGCTTTGTATTGAATAAAAGTCTTACCAGAAGAATACCTGGAGAAAAAACCCACACAAATATTGGCTACATTTTTAACTTCTAAGAACTTTGGGTCTCACAAAACAGACTTGTGATTTCTAATTATCTGTTTTTTCCACATCCTTGAGGAGACAGTGATCAACAGGATAGTTCAGATTGTTTTAGACTGCACAACTAAGCAATTTAGATCACTAGGGACCTGAAACCTGGTAAAACACACACTGTAAACAATGCAAGTACCTCTATTTACCTGAGAACTATTTGGACATTGGATAGATAAAAGGCTTTCACTAATACTCTGCACATCAGTGACTACTCTAGGAAGTGTTTAAACAGTCTAAAATTACATATATGGCCTACAGTACAAATGCATTCTGCTGAACAAACAAAAATGACAGGAGACCAACGAGGGCTCTAAACAGCAACTGATACAGACAGAACAGAGCTGCAAGGGACTGATCTCACTAGCACAATTTAACAACCTACAAGACTGCAGGGGGAAAGAAAAGGAAGGGAAAAAGAAAAAAAAAGTTCTTCACAACTATGACATTCCACCAGATGCTCAGGACAGTTAAAGAAGAACCTTCAGCAGCTCCACCTCTGGTAAGAGACTCCAGAAAATCCTACAAATCTGGACAATCTCCATTCTTTTCACCCCACTAAATAACTGTGGTTAATATGATCCCATAAAAGTTTTCACTTAAAATCCTTGTGCATTTTTAACACTTCAAATTCAGTTTTGTTTGCTTAAATTCTGTTGCTTAATGAGGTAAGAAACCCAGTTACTCAGAGTAACTGAGTAATTGGATAAAAATTCCTTACGCAAGCTAAGTGCTCTCTTTCTTATTTCATGGCATTAAAAAAAAAAAAAAAACCAAACTTTGTCATGCAAGATGTTGAGATTTCAGTGTTGTGGGCATGACTGTGCCTCCTTATGACATATTTTCATTTCATTTAGTTTATATTATCTTTGGGATCTGAAAGAATTAAATAAACCATATAAAATTACTACATTTACTACCCCAATTTCACAGCAATTCAAAAACATATAATTTGACTATTTCTAAATGTTCCATTTATTCTCATGCACTCATCATGAGTTGTTAGCGGCACACGGTGACAATAAACAGTCTGCTATGTTACAGATTCTAGTTAATAGATTCTACATGTGTTTAATTTGTTTTAAAACCTACTTCTCCCTTAGCTATCTTTTAAGAAAAACTGTTTTGTCACTTACGCTCTAAGACATGAACAAATCATATTTCACGTTCTGTGGTTTAACATTCAAATGCAGAATAGATGCAAAAGTCTCGTGCTTCATAGCACCAATTCATAAGCAATCTCACAGATTCTAAAGGGTGATATATTAGGAGCCAAAATGAAGACTTCTATCCTTACAGACCACCAGGTCTAAACAGTATAAAATAAAATTTGTCCAAGTTGAACACCATTTGTTCTTCCAAAATGTTTAGTAAATACACAGCACCTTTAACTGTTAGATTTAGAGAAGAAACTTGCTGGTTTATGGCTATTGCTGCTATCACTTCACAACTACTAGCTCATGCAGGTACTTAAGTGCATACATTGAGCAAGGCATGAAACTGAAAATACATTGTCTCCTTTTATTATACTCCACAAACTCTAACTTACACATATATTTCTTCCAAGCTATTTGCTAGTTCCATATAATCTTGTCCTCGAAGCCAAGGAGCACTAGAATGAAAAGAAATACACTGAAAATTGTGCCCATATGCTGATTCCAACATCACAAACAACATTCATTTTAAAATAATAAAAAACTTTGTCAATCACTCCCATTTAACAAGATTCCAGATGTAAACACCTTGGTAAAAGCACGATCACCTAGTTCCCCTTCAAGATTCCTAACTTGGGCTGCCTTTCCTTACCTCAGCGAAGAACACTGGACCTGTATTTTCATGGCAATCCACTGTTACTCCAGAGCCACCTTACATATTACTAGCTTACCTTTACCACTCCTCAGAACCATAGTATCTATCATATTTAGGATGACCCTTCAGTTCTGTACCTGTATCCTCCTGGTCTCATGTTAAACTACAAACGTCGCCTCAAGTTTACCAGCACTGTTTTGTATTGCCTTGTCAATACAGGCCCCTCTATCATCCAAATAAGGGATCTGGCTTACACGTCTCCATTCTCCTCTCTTTTACATGTCAGCAGACAAGGAAGAGCAGGGGAAAAAACAGGAAAATGGTGCATGCCATGGCTCCATCCCAACAAGAGTCAGTGCTCAAATGAAAAGCTTGCCTTACAAAATGAAACAAGGACACAGACAAGAGGGGTATCGCCAAGGAAGCGATGAGATATCACTGACTAACACAATAGGCAGGAGCCACCATACCTCCACAGTCTAACTGCTGCCTTGCCACAAAATAATGCTGCAAGAATTAGAGTTGAGGGAAGAGAGCAAACTGTCATAGGAAGCTCCATGAGGCTAACTTGGGAGAAAGAACAGAATATTCTTGCTTGAAACATCCCCTATCCCTGGTACAGTTTAATTCAAGGAGTCAAATAAATTTCAACTTACACTGTAAACAATTAACAATGGTAATTCAGAAAAGAAATACAAACATGTGAAAGAAAATAACTCTCAGCAAGAAGCTTCACTTACTTTAGTTGATAAATAGGTGGCTCTGCAGTTGGATATCCTGGTGGCAAAATCACCTGAAAGAAATTCAGGATAAACATTCACTGGAATTCTCTCAGCTAGCTGAGCTTTACTGATGGGCTCTAATATTGAGCACTAGGACTACAATCAGTGTTACAAATGAAGAAAATAGTCTGCTACGTTGTTACAGAATGACAAGAAAACCTGAATATCTGTATTTAGGATTCCAATAACGGTAATGCATAAAAATATCATATTTCATGGTGCAATCTTTGTGTCATGCAAAATAAAGTACAGAAGAAATTTGAAAGGAGCTGCATACATGGTTATGGGACTTATTTAAGTGACACCGCACTTCAGTAAGTAGATGCTTCGGTGTTTCTTGCACTAAGTAAAGTTATTGCTTTCAGTTCTGTAATGATAAAGTAGCAAGTTACTCAGCTAAGCTGATCTGAACTTTGTTGTGTGTCCACACTTTCCAGAAAGTAAACCTAGAAGCAATTGCAGCAGATTCACTGAGGTGTCCTACACAAAGTTAATGTAAAAAATATTTTTAAAATTAGTCTTTAGAGAAAAACACTGAAATTTGTTTTTGCCAGGTGCAGAATTAGGATAACTACTGAAAATGTCACAAGCACACTGATGTGTTACAGGAACAATCACTGAAAAGTCAATCACAGATTCCAATCCAAAAGCTCCTTAATCCATGAGAGTAGCTAATGAATCCGATTTAAAAAGGTTTCATGCAGGCACAAGATTTTGCCTGCATCAGTCCAACTGCAAATTCTGTGCCAAACTCCTTACCACTATACCTGCAGACAAAGGGTCCACTTTGGTTGATCCAGGCAATCGCTAATTTTAATACAGTAGATTTTTTCATCTTCATCAACAACACACCAATCTTCACCATATATGGATGAAAGAGCTTCAATTTCATCAATCTAGTAAAAGCATTATGCAACAATAAATAAACAAACTCCCCCAAAGCCCACAACCTTGTGTGCCAGTTTTAAGTCCCACTCTTCTACAGCTTATTTACAAACATGACAAGACCCAGTACACTAGACATTGATAAATATCAGGGATCCAGTCCCAACTCACAGCATAACTAAACTTCGCCCAGTTCTTCCACACGCACACTGACTTTTGCATTTCTGTGGATAATTCCATAACCCTCAGAAGCGCCGAAATTAGCAAAGTGACACGGAGCAGCTGCTACACATTCCTGCAGCCCCCAGCCACTGCTGCTCCCGGCTGGGCCATCCCCCAGCAGGAGAAAGCCCCCAGAGCCTTGGTACTAGCTCTTTCTAAGACTGAATAAATTTATCCAGCAAATTCCCGTAAAAACCGTACAGCCACCTTCCACCTAGAAAGGAGACACCTGAAACAGCTCTTCAGTGCAAATGTGCAGTCAGTCACCCGTTGGTGCCTGCTTCAGTGCAAATGTGCAGTCAGTCCCCCGTTGGTGCCTGAACAAAGACAATCTCGCTGCCACTCGGGCAGCACCGCGGCCCACGGGCACTGAGCTCCTCACAAGGCCGGGGTTCACCAGAAGCCACCCGAAACCACCGCCTGCCAAGCGTCGCTCACTCTGAGGGCCCAAGGACGCCCGGCCCAGCAGGACCGCGACAGGCCGGGCGCACAGACGCTGCTCCCCCCGGCCCCGCTCACCCCCGCCGGCGCTCACTTGTTGCTGGGCCGTTTCCAGGTCACTCGCTGCCATCGGTACCTGAGGTGAGGCGGGCAGGAAGGATTAGCTCAGGCACCTACCCGGCGCAGGGCAGTGCGCGCATGCGCGGATGAGAGAGTTTGCGCAGTAGTGACACTGAAGCTCC
>NW_010122630.1:0-7524 GCF_000699245.1 Pterocles gutturalis | reverse complement strand
GCTCTGCTCGCCCCCCCTCAGGGCGGAGCCGGGAGCCCTCTTGCTGGGCGGGCGCGGCCCGTAACGCGCGGCCCACGGCGAGATGGCGAAGCGTCCGTGCGAGGTGCTCCCAGAGGGCTCCCTGCCTTGGCTCCGGCTCTCTGGGGACTGGCCGTGGCTGGCTGTGCCCGTGTTTTTTACATACCAACAGTGTTGCCTTAGAGCAGGACTACCCCATGACAGGCCTTCAGACACCAAAGCACAGCGACATCGAGCCTGGCTTACAAATAACTGTTGAAGGAGTTCCTCCTCCTATGCCTTTCGACCCGGTGCACTGCTGTGCAGTTCCCCTGAACCATTCGTGCATGTTTCTGAAAGAACGAGTGGTTTCAAGTGATCTTTCTGTTTCCAGGTTAGGTTTAATTGCTGTGCCAACTAAAGGAAACTTAACATATTCCTACAGTAAGTAGCCCAAATAACTAGGTCAGGATGTAGCATTAATCAACTGTTACAAAATCTACTTCTGTCATGCATTGCCACAGAATCAAGATTACACTTGTCGGGTGGCATTTTTGCCTTATTCATTACATCCTATTTTTAAAATAAAGTTCATAAGCACTTATATTTCAGTGACAATTTTACAGTCATTTTTACCTTGCATTTATGTCACTCAACATGAGTGATTTGCATTCTTATAACTACATGATTTCCTCTAATAAAGTATTGAAGAAGTCATGGGTGTTCCGAGCATTTTTCATTACAGTTATTGAAATGTAGTTAATTTATTTCATATTGATAGGTTTTATGTATCTCTTTTTAAAGACAGCACTGATCGGTAAAGATCTCTTTTTGCTTGAGTGCAAAGTATGGGTGCCACATTTTTGGAGTTGGCAGTTCATATCTTTTCTTCCAAGTGTTTTTATACTGCCTTAGCTGTGAAGAATTCAAGGTAAGCTTTGTTTTCCCCTTTCTCAAAAGCTGGGAGAATCTGCACCTGCTCTGGAGAACAGGATTAGAGTTCAGAATGATTGGGACAATGTTGGGACATGTTCTCAAAAAACAGGAACAACAACAACAAAAAATTGAATTTGGAAGTATTTGAGAACATGCATATTTTTGTATGCATATCAAAACTTAATGATCAATGCTGTTGATGCTATCTGAGCCCAAAATCTTAAATCTCATGTTCAGATTACAAGATGGAAGTTTGAAAAAAAACTTTTATTTTTTCTTAGTTTAGCCAATCTATAGTAATTTAAAAAAATAAAATAGAGCTCTATCCTAATGTTGTCTGAGTACCAATATAGCTAAATATGTAACTTTACCATTGTGAGATTATAAATACTAAAGGTTGTTCCATATTTGATATCTAGGATCAGTGAGGATTCTTGTCTTCCATGTCATTATTTTTGAAACCATAATAAAAAGAATGTACCCAGTCACAGAACATGACAAAAATGCACATTTTATCAGGTGTAATCACATATTCCACTAATTAAAAAAAGAGGGATTTTAACAATAATTTCCTTCTGACCAAAACATAATAGAAAGCATTAATCTACAAGGACCTAGAAAAGATGGTGCTGCATTTGTTCATCCTAATACTAAATTCCCCTATAAATTTAAAGAGAGAACTATGACACTACAAGATATTTTTTAACTCTCTGGTAGCAATCTCTATAGTACATGCATTTTAGAAGTTGCTAGTTTTGACTTAGCTGAATAAACAAGTTTACATGACTACATACATTATTTGCTATTAAATAACTTAAAGTTGTTATTGACTTTTTTTATAACTGTGGTTGTCTATAATCCATATAGAAGCATTGATATGAAGGTGTTTAGCAACCTACAATTGGGCTGGAAAGAATCTTTCATTGTCAGTTAAATTTGTGAGAAATCTTACTATATTGAAATGGAGACAAAAGTGGTTAATGAATCTCTGACAAGTTTACATATACTAAATAATAACAGAGTAGCTGAATTGATATGGTGCACAGGAGTATTTAACAGCTAATTAATTTCCTTGTCTGTCTGAAATAAACGTTCTATTAAAGCAGGATATATATGAAATCCATAGCCACAGCTTTCAAGCTTGGGATAACGACCCACAGCAGAGTTTACTGAAATACTTGGGGTCTTCTTTTAGTACAGAATGGAACCTCACTGTTCTTACTAGTGAGGGGTATCCCAAACTGATACTCTTCACAGCAATGCATGAACTTTGATATTTAAAATGGTTACTAAATCTAACCTTTGCTCCATCAGTTCTGTCTTTGTGAACTATAGATAGCAAACGAAAACATTTAAAGTTCAAATCAAACTGATTAAGCAAAAGAAAGTCAGGAAGTGGCCCAAATTACTTCACGGAATTCAAATTCTTTGTTCTGGCTTGTCAGGGCAAGATAATACACTGGGTAATTACTGATGCCTTTCTAGAACCAGAACCTAATCCTCGAGCACAAAAAGCTTAAACCAGATACAAATAATATGCACATGGTTAAGGAAGCAGTATTTACACAGAAAGTATAAATAAGAACAATGTTATTTAAATGCAATGCGTGTAGAAGCTGTCAACAATTTTGAAAGAAAAAATTCTAAAAGATTCATAAACGCTTTTTGATGTAATAGAATACTGCTTACATTCTACTACCAAATCTGTCCAGAGGGGGGAGGTAAATAGCCACATTTTTATGTTACTAGAAAGAAAAAGGAACTAGCTGAAAGCACTCCTTCTCCCTGTGTATATAACTGCAGCTCATGTGAGCTTTGTTGCAAATTCTTCTGTCTCCACTAGTCATTTTTTTTTTAATTTCATGAGCTAAACCTTATAAACTTTAGATTTGTATAATTAACCAAGGTGTTACATAAGTTATATTAGGAAGACAGTATAGAGTTTGACAGGAGAAAGTAAATAGTGATTAGGAATAAAATGCCACAATTGATATGAGCGAAGAATTCTGAGTTGTGACTAAGGATCACATGTAAACATACATCATGAAATCTTAACTTCACTAGAGCTGATGGGAGTTTTACTCTTAATTTTGATGGGGCCACAGTATGTAAACATAGAAGGATGAATCAGGTCTGAATCACAGATAAGTGAAATGTATAGAACTAAGAAATATATAAGAACTAAAATATTGAAGTAAAATATCAATAACCCTGCTTAACTTAGCATACAACCATTCAAGCAGCATGGTGTATTTGCAACTTCTCTTTTATAAAAAAAAGAGGAAGATTGAGAACAAAGAAGGACAATTTCATGTCATGTACTCCCAGTGAATGCCCGCAGTTCTGTCAGGACTATAGCTTTATCTTAATA
Source organism: Pterocles gutturalis (assembly GCF_000699245.1). Classification (NCBI taxonomy): domain Eukaryota; kingdom Metazoa; phylum Chordata; class Aves; order Pterocliformes; family Pteroclidae; genus Pterocles; species Pterocles gutturalis. The sequence continues at coordinate 4,220 of NW_010122630.1, read as the reverse complement.
AGTCAATGAGAGCATTTTGCTATAGTAACTTACCAACAAAACACAAAATTTTCTCTAACATTCCAATTCCACTCCAAATCCAATATAAACCTCAATCTGGGCCATCCAATCAGGAACACATATACATTTAAGCACAAAGTAGTTCCGCTGATTTCAGTTTCACAAGGATGTGTTTTGCTAGGTTGCGGTCTAAACTGACATAAGTTAGCTGCAAGGTTCATAGTTATTAGCTCTCCAGATGCAGCTAATTCATCATTTTGGAACTATAACCAAACCAAACTGATACAATGACAAGAACAAAAAAGTGCATTAAACAAGCCTAAATCTTTGTCTAAGCCTAAATGTCTGGTAAGACTCAGGAGAAGTATATGTACCGGTGATTTACACCTTTGTTAAGAATGTTTCTTCTCTTTTAGCCACAATCTAGTTGTGTGCTGGCTGTAGCAGTGTCCAGTTGTCTTCTGTAGAACTAGAGAAATCCGATAACTTTTCTACAAAGTAATAACTGCTGGCAGGTTTTAGGAGACACCTGGCAGAAGAGAATCTGAATTCTCACACTTTCTGCTGCTCTACCTGCATTCAGATAAAGAGAGCATGTTAAAATTAACTCTTCTCTATTGTAATTTTTTCTGCTGGAGGATACCTCCAGAAACTGCCTGAGTTTGCTTCAGTGCTACTTGGAGCAGCAAAAAGAATTCATAATCTCAGCAGTTAATTTGGCTTGCATCATGTACAAATTATTCACATTACATGGTTATTTCCTGCAAAGTATGAAATAAATATCAGCAACAGACTTGCATCTGTAAAAATCCCTATGGCAGGCAGTTCAGAACAACATGGAAATTTGCTTTCATCACTCACTGGAAGTTGCTCTTGGTAATCCAGGGAGAAGATCCACAGGAATCACACCTGAGCGTGTCAGCACATTAGTTAATTCTCCTGTGCCTGTCTTCTGCCAGCCTAGTCAGTAAAATCAGTATAGAAATATGGCAAGGGACTGTGCTTGCTGTACTACCTTCCAGATAGAGTTGAGGAGTAACTTTCCCAAGTGCACCAGGGCTGCATGCAAGCTACCAGGGAATAAATTTTTAGTTTCTGTCCAATGACTTGTCCAGTTAACCAACACTCAATTATTAGACATTTTACTGCGTGAAAACATACATGCAACTTGTCATGTATCATTTATTACTTCACTAATCATTCCCATGTGTACACAGCTTGCTATGTTGCATATCTCAAATTTGACCAGTATGGTCTAGTTTGAAGAGGAAGAAAACAAAAAAGTGTCAGTTCAATAGAGTTGTTGTATCATAAATAAAATTGTGACGTTTCGTGGGAGGTAGCAATATAAATGCCCAGTAATTCTTGTCCCTTTCCAACTCTGAAATGTTTTCTGAAAGTTCTTTAGTTCAGCCCTGGATAAACCACTAGCAATGCAGATCAACTGTACAGAGGCAGAAAGAGGAGTACAGCGGTGCTACTTGTCTTCTCTCAGCTGCCAACGGTACCATGCAAAATGAGAAATGCTAATAATGACACCAACCACAACAGTGTGGTTATTTTTTTTTCAAGTAATGGCAATGGAGAGTGGTATTATTTCAAAATTTCCAGCTAAAATACTTCTAGTCATAAGGTTTGGTTTCCTGCAGCAATGAATTCAACTAGCTGATTATGCACTACTACCCAGGAGAAGCTCCTTCCCTAAAGAAGTTTCTCCTCAGGAAGCACTATGGCCTTACAGCTTTGAATTCTGCAGACAGATTGCCCCATTGTCCCATCCGGGAATACAAAATGATGTAAAATACACCATGCTGTGAAAATCAGTTACACAGCTAGGGAAACAGCTAGGGAGTTCTGTGCAAGGCTGTTTGCCAGTGCATTCAGCCCTAACATGGGAAGCGTTTCATGCTCTCTGCATCACTAATTTTGTCAGATTATTTGAAAAAAGAAAGACATTAAAAAAAAGATAAAAGACATGCTCAAAACAGAAAGAACTCTTGATATCAGCAACACTGTTTTTCTTATTTCCACACTTCAAAAGTCCAAACCACACTGTGTTATTACTCTGGGATGTGCAAGGAAGCAAAACATTAATGAAAAATAGACACTCCTTGAAGACTCTGGAAACAGAGAGATTGTAGTGATCCTGACGGAGAAAACACTGTACATCCAGGAGTCAGTGACCCCCAGCACAGTTAACCCAAGCAGGCCCGGGTCTGCTGTGCTGCCTTCAGCCCTGGGATGTGGCACACAGATCCCTTGGCTGCCAGATAAACTCCACCAGCTCCTTGTCACAGAGGAGCCTGTGGGCAGCTCCCACTTGGGACAGGCCATGACACCACCTGTGTGGCCTTGCCTTTATCTAGAAGTGCAGCAAGGAGTTCTCATATGAACATTCTTTATGAATAGTTGTTTTCTTGTAAGAAAGCTAAAATAGCTCGAATGACCAAGGAGGAGCTTCCCTCCACAGGGGGAATCTGTGCAGCGTGCTGTGGGAGAAGTCCATCCAGGGTCCATCCGATGCTGCAGGGACATGGGGTTCACAGCATCTGAAGGGACATAAGATTTACCTGCCATCTGTATTACTCTCCTCTATTCTGTCTTTTTAAAACAGGGACTTTATTAAGCCTTTTGTTGTCAGGCCTTTCTTACGGAGATTCAGAGAAAAACCTTGTGCTGTCCCTCTCAATTCATTGCACCCACTCCCTGGTGCAGAACAGGGAGCTACAGCATGACTGATGGGCCGAAGGGTAAAGCTCTGTGCTATAAACCCTGTGCTGCATCAGAATGGGTTATAGAGTAGCAGGATGCTGATACTTTCATTTTATTACAAAAAATTGTAAAACATATGAGGAAATAATACATATATTTATATATAGTATTGGTGTGTGTAAAATATAATACAAAGTAGGAAAAGGGAAGGATGCTTGATTTTATTGTGAGGTTGCTTGGAGCAGTTATGGCATTGTGAAAAATGCCTCAAAGCCAGGAGCAAGAGAAAAAAATAAAGGGAAAGAAGTTTAGACAGACTGACAGCAGTGTCCGGGAGCATAAGAAAAGTTAGGAATGTGGGCATGAGACAGCTAGTGCTCTGAAAGTAAGGACAGCAACTTGAAGACCTGCTCCTAAGGAAAGAAAGTCAATGTGATCCTTCACTGAAGCCTGTCAGATGTCATATACTGATTGCTGAAGCATCCCTGGAAGCAGGTCCCTTAACTAAGATAAACTAATTTAAAGTAATGAAAAGCAAGAGAAGTCCAAACATGGTAAATTTATGTTACCTCCTCAGGTGTGGAACTGTTCATTTTCTTCTTTTGGTATTTAATTCTTAAAACATTAAAAATATATGTAGCTGTAGACAATACAGAAAAATTAAGCATGCCTCATTATTGATGTCCCAGCAGTTTCACAAGAATCACTCGGGTTTAAACTTGCCCACTTTTGAAACGGAAGTTCCATCCTAATCTTTTGAGATGGTTTCTTCTAGCACCTGTGGCTCCTGTCCTGCCATTTCAGCACTCCCTCTGCACATGACACAGACTTAGTCATGCCTCAACCCCACAAAGCTTCCTTTCTCCCTTGGTAAGTTCCTGCAGGATTTCAAAGGCACTGTGGGAACTTTCAAAATGTAAAACCCCTCTCAGGTGCTAAAGGCAGAAAAACAGAAGTGCCAGCTATTGACTTCAGGTGAAAGGCATCGTGGAGATCAAGTAAGGGCAGGACAAACAGATGGGAAGGAGTGGTGGACCGAAGGGCCTTGAACCAAGGCAGTACTTTGCCTTTTGTCCCCAGTAGCACCAGAACTCTCACTCATTTGGGTTGCTTTGGGCTATGCTGTTCTTAGGAATAGCATGTGTGTATGCACCGTTTCCTCTGACTTGCACCACGCTTGTGTACGAGACTGAAGTGTCTTCCAAGGACAGCCTTTTCCCCCTCTGGTGAAACATTCTTGTCCTCTTGTGAGGCCGTTTTGTCCAACCCCTCTAACGTCTCTGTGAACACCTGTCGGTGTCTTCACGTTCCCGCCGCCTGCCCAGCCCCCTTTCCGAGCTCCTCAGCACAGGCAGGCGCTGGGGGGCTCTCGGGGCAGAGGGGGGCAAACCCAGCCGAGCACAGAGCAGTGTCTACCGGGCAGCCCCGGGGTCGCAGGGGCGGCACCGTCCTTGCCTGGGAAGGGCGGCCGTCGCCGGGTGCGCCCGGGGTGGGATCGTTTCTCTCAG
>NW_010122629.1:31169-48655 GCF_000699245.1 Pterocles gutturalis | reverse complement strand
TCGAGGTCAATTAGGCTGCCGGCGCTGAGCCAAACCCTTGGGTTGGGTCCCCCTCACCCACCCACGCCGGTGAGAAGGAGGGGTCACTCCCTCCGGGGCTCGGAGGGCTGGCGGAGTTCCCGGCAAGTGCGCGGTATTTTCGGCGCAGCACCGAGCTGCGGCAGCGGCGTGCGCACCCGGGAGGCAACTCCGGATTTGTGATTTCCGTTTCAGCGCTGCCTTTCCATAATCGGCGAATCCAAGTTAGGCACTGGAATAAAAGCATTTCAAGCTGGAGCTTGAAAACTCCTTTTACCTGCTCCAGCCACGGAAAAGTTGTTGAGCAGTGCCTCCTAATGCTTGTATAAAGGTGATCCTGCAGGTCTTTTAACACTCTATTGCAATTTGCATACTGTGTAAATAATGTATTAGTGTTGAGAGTGGAAAAACGACACTTGATTTTTACTGTGTGGAATTCTGCTGGCAAATCCATCCCAGTAGTAGTGACAGAATTTCAGTCCTCTTCAGAGAAGACAGCTGTCGAGTTAATACAGACTGAATCTCGAGTGTGCATTAAATGAAGAGAAAAAAAAAAAAAAAAAAAGAAGAAAAAAAAGCAGTTTGTGGAACGAAGATTTCCTGAGACAGCAATCTTTGATGATGATTAAAAAGCACATTAACACGGAATGAAGAAAGCCTAGTCTGCCCATGTCAATGGTTATTTCCTCAGGGAGATTAGATATGCCCTGAGTACACAGTAAGATATTTCATTAGAAAAGTTTGTCTAGTTTGAACCTAATCGTAAGTTTTCAAAAGACTAGGTTTCCGCCAAAGTAAAGATGAGCTGTTCTGGTACAGAAAGATTTTGAACCCATCTTCTACTCCACTATATATTTGGGATTTGGTGTAGGGCAGGTAAACATATAATCTCTTTGCGCCTCTGCATCCAAATGAGAAAAATGGGCTGATAGTTTTCTTTTGCAGTATGACACTGCTGCTTAATTAATTACAGTTCATTGCATTTCTTATTACCATGCTGAATTACCTTGGAATTCTTGTGTTACCCTCTGAGCTTTGTCAGACCTTTTTATATGCATATTGTAACAGTCTCTTCCTCTAAAAGGTTATGATTCAAGCAGTAGACAAGCAGTGAAAAGGAGGAAGCCTGTAAAAACAAAAAAATCAAGGACCTCACTCACTGAAAGGGTATTTTGTATATCACCTAGAGGTGATCAACCAATACTGCTTCCACAGACTATGCATTTAGCAAACAGAGCCAGGAAATTAAAATGTTATGGCATATTTCCTCCTTAGAACAGATGACAGGTTCAGCCTCCTGGGGAGAAGCCATGGAAAGTGTGAAAGAGTGGTCTGTCATAGCAGTTACCTACTTTATGGAAAACTCTTCTGGTCTTTCTCTGCTTTGAGCTCCATCACAGCCCACCATTAGCCATGACAGGAAAGCTTTAGTGGATGCCCTGCGTCTAGTTACCTTAGTTATCTTAGTCTACCTTAGTCGTGCAGAGAGGATAAGACTCCCGGGCATCATGCACCTTTTCTCTCCATCCCTGAGCTGAGTTCTTGAACCTGCCGTTGTGTTTAACCAAGCCCAGCTATAGTGGAATAATGCCCTTTTCATCTCTACCTTTACGCTGGCAATTTGCAAGTGTGTTGCTGCTGACATTGACCTCAGTATGGCTTGGTAAGTCTTTTCTATGAAGTTCAGAATTTAATAGTTTAAACTCGTTAATAACTTATGTCCATAACCCCTAAGAAAGCATGTTTTTATTAGTCATGCCCATTTGCAACATAGTACCAACTTTTGATTTACCCAGTGCTAACTGGTTAGCCATGGACTATTAGCACATTCAGTGGTAGGTTTCCAAAGCACAACTGCAGACCACATTCAGTCTCTTATGGCCTACCTCATTTGCATTTCTAAATGCCTGGGGGTGAACACAGGCTCCTGTCATAGTCCTGTGAAAACCTGTTTCTTCACAGGGAAATAGTGTTGGTCATCCCAGCTGTTCACAGGATTTGGTTCCACCCACTCAGCAGGATAGTCCTTCACCAGGAGTACTGCTCTGTGTATATGGAAACAATGATGATTGAAGCATAAATGATGCCTTTCCAGTCTAGTGTGACTGGAAGAGTCTCACCATCTTCTGCAGGAGAAAAATGGCTGTTAAGTGCTGTTTATACTGGAATTCTACCAAATATCTGCTGTGCTTTCTACAGCTCCAGCCACGAGAAGAATGACCCCACTGAGTGTGTCAGCAACTTGGCTGCTGTCTGGAGTAGCCAGAACTTGGGAACATGCAGAATCAGACCCAGACTCAGACACTGGGGTTACTGGGTTAAAAAGGGCTCTGCACCAGCTTGGAAAATTGAAAAATTTCTCCTGTGAGACCATCTAAACTGTGGAAACAAACACCAGTGTGTACGTTTTAGAAAGATAACACACTGATCCCATCTAATCTGTTACAGACCCTGAGTATCTGGAGGCCTTTGCTGGCACGGAGGCCCACTCTATAGCATTAGCTCAGTTAACTCCACTCTCCCCCTGGTCTTTTTTTGGGACACAGAGTGATAGATGCAGGCTTTCTTAACCTACTTTAGGCAGACAGAAGTAAAAATTAGTTAAAATTGAAGTTTATACAGTTAAGAAACTCAAAAGGTGCCATCAAGCTTCCTTAGGTTTTATTTATAGACGTACTTGATTGTAGAGGAATTGCTTCCCTACAGAAAAGAAAAACCTTGCAAACTTGCAAGATCTACAGAAAATTACATTAATTACTTTGATATTGACGAAGTACATTGAGATAACTAACTCCTTAAGAGATCTTCCCTATCTTCGATACCACAAAATGTACTAGATGTTATTCTGTGACTGAGAACTCGTATATTCTAATCTCAGAGCGCAACCACAACTGAGCATTAATACTTTAATATTGGATCAAAGTATGTATTTTGAATTTCTAATTGAGCCTTCGTATGCTTAACAGTTACCAAAGTGACTGTTGGTTTCTTTTAAGCACCGTACATCCTTTGTGCTTTATACAAATGACAGGGAGAACTTTTGTGGTTATTCAATTTTACTAATCAGCAAGTAAGTGAATGACTCAATGAAGACTTCGGTCTACAGGGACACCTACACCACTATGAAGCTACTTTTATTTCATTGAGCACCACAAGAGCACAGGATTCAGCTGCATTATTTTAATTCACATGATCTGGCTCTGAAGATTAGTTTGCGAAAAGCAGTTTTGATGTAACAGATTCTCCATAATATGTTAATACAGACTGGGATTTTAGGGATAATGAAGTTATTATATGGTAAAATCACTAGCTGGCCAGTTCATTTGGCAGACTGATTGGCAGACCAGCTGGGGGTAAATGCAGTATTCTGGATGAATAGAGATATCTCCAATTTTTAAAATATATATATTTATTGAATTCAAATTCCATTATTTATTAAATGAGAGCATGAGTAACTCAGTACATCATTATGATGATTGCTAAAATAACCTGTGTGCTCCAAAAGCCATCTAGATACAGAAAAAAGAAGAAAGAAGCAGTACAGTGTAGGACTGGAGACAGGTGGCTTCAGACTCTTGGAAATCTGTTCAAGAAGTGCCAGTGAAGGAGGCTAGAGTTGCACAGTTGCATGTGAGCTTTGTTTGCCTGGAAGGAGCTATGGAAACAAGCAGGTAGACAAAGCGAGAGTGTAGTCTTTGTTTTCACTAGTAGGAAAGTGGGCTTTGTTTGTCTGACTACCATCCTGGTCTGAAATAATGATGGAGAGAAGGAATAACAGATTTTTACTGAAAGCCTAAAACTGCTTCTGTCTGTTGGTGGCTTTGCTGGTTTACTTTGCAGCAAAATGACAATTGTGTTTCCATTAGGATTTTACAGCAGGGTAGTTAGCATGCAAAAGATACTCTGCCTTACTAAGAAAAGTTTTTGGGAAGGAAGATAAGCCCAAAACAGGAAGTTGCACTGATGCTGTTAAAACCCAATCAGAGCCTGTAAAGATATAGTTGTAGCTGCTAAAAAGTAAATGTCCATTACATGAAAGCTTCTTGCTACTATTCTTTCAATACACAACCCTTTTAAAGCAGTCTAAAATGAGCATCTGAAGATCTCACTGGCATGAGGGAATTCTCAGCTAGAAAAAATTGGTACATGTAGAACATAACTGGGGCCAAACTGATGCTGCTGGAGTTCTGTGATCCTTGGCAATCCCCCTTTAGCTTCTAACAGCTCTCCAGATGTTAGCAGACGTTAATAGAAATGTAAGGCTCCTTGAAACTCTTGCAAAGTTTTGCAGCCACTAAGGTTCCAAGAAGATCAGAGGACAGCAGTAATTCAGAGATCTTTTTTGGTCTTAACTCACAGAGCTTTTCTCACGTGTGTGCCAATAGGGGTCTGATTCATCTGGGATTGTGCTCAAAAACACTACATCTTCTTTTGAGGAGTTAGTTACATGTGTGATCTTGAAAGTTATTAAGTTGTTCAGATCAGGGAGATCTGCTGGAGTACACTGTGATTACTTTGATGGCATGCCTCTGTTTCCTTCTATGGTGAGGGAAGTTGCAGGGATGAATGGTGCCCATCCAGCTCTGGTCTTGGCATTCAGTCAGAAAGAGACCAGAGTATACACTGAGACAGACAAATCGGCTGTTTTCCAAGCCTTGAGTTTGCATGTAACCATAGTATACTGTGCTGTGGTATTTGCTAGTGGTTACATTCAACAGTGTTCAGCATGGCTCAATTTACCCGAGTCCAAACAACACCTTTGTCCTGTTTCTGAAATTATGGAATACTCAACCTGCAAGGATAATTTTGCTTTTCTTTTCAAAGGTTTCTGTACTGAGTTTAGTTGGAGGATTGGAGGGCAGCGCTCAGCTCTCTATTCAACTGATGCAGTTAGTCCTAACTCTGGAGAATACTCTTTTTCTGAAGTCTGCTGGCCATCTACTGTGGAGTACCCCCTAACATGTTGACAAAAGAGCCGTCATTTGTCCTACAGGAACTGATTTCTTCAAGATGCTGTAGCTGATATGACTAGGGATGAAATTCTATCCCCACATTTACAGCAGGAGATATTTCAGTATCCACAGGCTTCCAGTCATGAAGGAACAGGGAGATTTGTCATTACTTCTTAAACAGGAATACATGAGGCACTGGCATGACTACTCAAAAGTACTGGTGCTCATGCTTCCAAGGAGCATGTTCCCAGACAGTGTAAAACCCACTGCCTACAGCGTTACAAAGAATTATAGTTGCTGTATTAAATAATCATTATTTACCCAACATCAATATGATTTTTAACTTTCCTCATATTTTGTCCTGTTGCCCACTTTGGGAGAAAAGAAAACAATTATACACTACAGTCAGGTAGGCAGACTCAAGCTGATGCATCGTCTTGAACATCTACAGTGCAACTAGATGTTTATTATAGGACAAGACAACCACGGCTTATTATGTCTAAAACTCAGTTGTTTTCCTGTCATGAGATCTGTTTGTGTAGCCTAATGCATTAATTACAGTTTCACAAGCTCAAAAATCCCCATGTTATTTTGCTTGTACAATTCCTTTTCCAAAGAAAACAACATAGTTTATAATTTTTATCATACTTATGTAACTCCTTGTTATAGTCATATTTTGATTCCAGTGATAGAGGTGATAAATTTATGAGAAATAAATGTCTCTGTTCCCAGATTTGTTGCATGCATCTCTCAGTTTGCATTAGTCTGTGTCATCCTATTCACAGTAATTACAACCCTAGGGAGTTTCATGATAAAATGGGTTCATTTGAAAATGAAAAGCTGTGTAAGCGGGATTGGTTATAATATTAACTGTTTACAGGGAAAACTGAGACTATTCCTGTTAAATGAAAATTTGTGATTTTTTTTTTTTTTAGTGCATTTAGTCTGAAGAAAGGGAGAAGTACAGTATCATGTACAGTTACTTCAGAGCCATATTATGTCATCTCTTTTCTCTTTGATGAAGTCTGATTCCATTAGGAGTGTAGGAAAGACTAAAATGTAGGTAGGAGTAAAAGGACTTCCCATGCTGAGCCCCCTGCCATCAAGAGAAACTGTTCCATTATGTCTTTTTGAAGGTTTATACATTTCCAGCGTAAAATAAGTTAGGGTTCTTGCCCGTGCTCTTCTATGTGAATGCTGCTTTAGAAATTGATTCACCTCATGCTTGGAAACCTTCTTTTAATTTGAAGCCTAATATATTCATTGTTAATTTATACATGTTTGTTCTTGGGCCAAAGGTATCCTTTACCATAAGCAGCTCTTTCTTTTTCCCTACTGTTTTTTGATCCTCATGCCCAACCTACTGGCAATATGTACACTAATAATCAAAACAGAGACGAAGCATGGGCTCAAGTTCTGGCATGCAATGGTCTCTGGAGTTTAATTTTTAGCACTTAGTTTGGCACAGTTTTGGTCCAGCCATCTGGTGTTCTCCAGATCTGAGCTCAGCCAGAAGAAGAGTACAAGCCAGGATCCGTTTCCAGTAGGTAGTTCCCCTCTGTTCTGGGAAGGAAGGGCGTTTAGCTGCATGGATGCAAGCCATCCTCTGCCACTTATCCTGGGGCCAGAGAATGGGCCCAGGCCTAAAGCTGTGGTTTGGATTGCCTCTTTTAATGCACACACTAAAATTAGTATTTGCAATTTATGTTGGGAAAAAAAAAAAGTTTGGTGAGACAGGTGTTCAGCACCTGTGCAGCAAAAGTCAACCTTAATTCTGGAATTTCCTTCCTTTTGAGGTTTGGAAGTACAATCAAAGCATTCTATTAGGATGGAAAAAAGAGAGAATGCAGAAATGATCTCATGTTGAAGTATTCTCTCCTTGACTAGAAGGTCCTCTGCTTCTGGAGCTCACCGAGGGAGTGAGATCTCACTGTGCCAACAAGATGTTATGGTGCACTGAGAAATTGTCTTCTCTTGTTATCCCTATGTATGACTGCAGGGAAAGACTCAACTAGAGCTTTTAAACTGCTGAAGAAGGGAGGATGGGGAGACCAGGCAGTGAGTCCAGACCTTTTGCAGGAGGCCATGGATTTGCTTTAGATATCCCTTTAAAGAGAAAGAGACAGGAAAGGTAGAAAGTTAATGATTTTTCCCCATTAAGAGGATTCGGTGTGACTAGGTGTTTCCAGTGCAGCTGTGGAGAGAGACCTTGTTCAGAACTGGAGTCCCAGTTAGAATGCTGAGAAAAGTTTGAAATTGGGTTTGTGCAATAGTTTAAATCCCCCAAACTGACTGTTCAGTTCACTTTATTATGTCTTTACTTGCAAAAGAAAATGCAGAATTAAACTATTTTGCTTTGATTTTCAGTTTCATTAAGATGGCACTACTAATCCATGCACAAGCCCTGAGCTCTGACAGGAAGATAATCAAGAAAAGTGAAGATGATATTTCCTCTTGCCTCCCTGTTTTGGAAATAATCCAAAATGGAGAGCTGTGACACATACATAAGCCTGAGTCATTCCTCAGGCTGGCTTCATGTGTGGTTAACCACATTACTCTTGTACTGGACATGAAAAAAGTGCCACTTGTATGGTGAAAGGATGATGTATTTTCCTGTTCTTTTTTTTTTCTAAGATTCTGTAAAAAGTGGCAATTTTCATTTAATATGTTCAATCTATTAAGTCATTGACTAATTTTAAAGAGTAGTTACAAAACCGAAATGTCATTCAGTCTGCATTCAAGATAACTATGCATCTGTAAAATTAGTACTTTTTTTATTTTAAACAAACTGCCTTTCAGTATCATTTAGTTGTGTTCTTTTATTATTGTAGAATTTACAAAAGAGCACTTAGTATATTTTTTGTGCTTCACTAGTTGTTAAATATCTAACATATATCTGCTTATCTTTTCTCTAGACTAATAATTTAACCTTTTTAGTGCCTTTTTATGGGAAAATCATTCCATGACTTAGATAAATTCCATTCTCTATCTTTTATCATATCTTATGCTGTTAAAAAGAGGCTGAAAGAAGGGGTGTTTGCTCTGAGAGACAGGAGCTGAGCTTCTGTAGTGATGTGGACAGCACACTTCAGGCCAGTACTGGAAATGATGTGGTTAAATCTGACAGGAGCCAGCTGCTAAAAATTGCCATCAAGAAATTCTGCTGCCCCTAATGGCAGTCTTTCCCCAGGAGCTTTGGCTCTCTGTACTCGAATGGTCCTTCCTCCTCCTCTCTTAGACAGAGCCTTAGCTGTCCCCCCTTCCCTCTACATCGCTTTGTCTGTATAGGAGAAGGAGGAGTGTATCCTTGCCAACTTCTTGCCTCCTGGCCCTGAAATTGGTTGCTGTTCCCTTGGCAGTGCATGATCCTGGAGCTCTACAGCTGTATGCTGCAGCGAGTGACAAATAGACAGCTTCGAGCTGCCTGTTTCATCTTCCCTAACACATTTACTTTCTCAACACATTAGTTTTCTTTGTAAAATTAAATATTAAATCCAGTTCTAAAAGGCAGGAATCACAAATGTGGAAAACAGTGGTTTTCTTTAGTGTTTGAAATAACATTTTTTCAGTGTAAAGAAGCTTTGTAAATTAAATAAATCAAGATCAGCTGTGCTTTTTAATATTTAAGAGACATTTGTAGCTGTAGAAAAGGTAGATATGGTAGTTGGTCCATCATACACCCTACAGCAATAGAGAAGTGTCAAGGCATGAGGCCCTCCTAAGTGCTCACCTTTAATAATGGATGAAAAGTTCTGATAACCCTGATGTAAGAAAAGGTTATTCGTTTTGAACACCAGTAAAGAAGGCTGATTTTGGAGAACGGAGAGTCTGTTTTGTGGAAAAGAATAAAAAGATCTTGGTTTGCTTCGTCTGGTAGGCCAAAGGCTAAGGCATACTTTCTCTGGAAGTCAAGGCAATAAAAAGGTAAAGCAGGAACAACAAGGTAGTAATATTAACACAAGGGTGTGTCTATATAAACTTGCCAATAGCCAGCTTAACCTGGAAATAAGCAGCCCACACAGGACTGGTGTTGTGGATCAGCATTCCAAAAGGAGCAGGGGGAAGAAATCATCCTGATACATTTTGCTTGTAGGAGAGAATAGCAGGTGACAAGAGCTGGAGACCAAGGCCGTCTCTTGTTGTCCTGTCAGAAAGGGGATGGTAATCCTAACTGTCTGGTGAATGTTAGTGCATGAAATTCTTTAATCTCTGTTTTTCCCAACAAATGAATATCCAAGTATGCCTCTGTAGGCAGGAATGTGATGCCTCTCTGCAATGATGAGAAAGATTTATTTCTCAAGCATTCTCACCGATGTTCTTTATAATCTCCTGTTTGTTCTTTCCACAATAGAACCTACCAATGTGATTTTTATGTGGGATGTGGGTGATATAAAGGAGATAAGGACAGAGTTTTCCCTAGCCTGCACAAGGCAGTGTTACATCCCTTCATTACTATAAGGATCAGTCGGTGTTGTAAGTTCTTTGTAAGTCATGTGTTACCATGCTGTGAATCAGGAAAAAGTCCTCATTACATAGTAAAGGTAAGCTACAAATTGAATATATAATGTTGGAAGGAGTTGGGAATGTCTTGAACTTGTCTTTTTATAACACAATAATGCTGACAAGAAGTGATCTTTTAAAATGTGTATGAATGTGTCCACACATTTATAGTAAGAGAGACTGATCTTTTGCTGGTGCTGTGACCTAAACTACATCCTCAGCTGTCTAAAACCCTTCTCCCTGTGCTTTCCATTTGTGTAGGGGAGATACGACGTGTCAGGCTTTGAATGTTTCAGACATGTTCAGATATCCGCAAGCAAGCCTGCCTAATTCAAGGCCATGAGAGGGTGGAAGGGTACTAGAAAGAGAAGAACTAAGAATGGTCTTGGAAACTGATCCTGTCTCTGAGCTGCGGGGAAATGTGGGAGAGATTTGGTAACGGTTCTCACCTCTGTTCATTTTACAAAACCTGCACTAACTGTTGGACTGTTGGCCAAAGCATGGGATTGAAAAGGACTACACTCAATTTTAAGAAATCTGTTTTCACGATTGCCAGTTTTCCTGGGTTAATTGGAGTAGTGAAAAAAGGCTGCAAGACCAAATGGGTTAAAGCAAAATATATTCACCCTATTGAAAAATTACTTTAGCCAACTGAAGTTCTTATTTCAAGCAGTTTAGGCTCCATCTTGGATTTTCTTGTATGGTAAAGTAATGGAAAATCCCCTTGTATTCTTGATCTTTTCCCATTTGCTTTTTAAGATAAATCTAAATGTACAGAGATATAATATTATATGTTCTATTTGCTGTATGTGAACACATTTATTTATTTCTAATTGCTATTTCTGTGGGTTTCACAGTAATAAATTAGGTCTTTGACCAGCTATTCCAACAGTTTCATTTTACTCAGTGGAAATATTCTTGATTTATATACATAGTCACATGATCAGAATTTGACCTTCTGTTTAGTTTTTTGTTATGCTGTTTGTACAATAACAATATAATGAACTTGTGCCATTTGAATGGCTACACTGACATTAACAAATGGTCCTGGAACACATCAAAGATTCCTCAGCAAGATAAGATACTATAAATTTAGCTACTAGAGCACTGCAAGTGATGATGCCGAGGTTTGATTTTTAAACAGAATAGCTGTGTTAATCCAATCTCCATTGAATGCACAAAGGAAGAATTCATGGTAATTAGGAAGAGACAAATGGCAGCATTCAGTTTTGGAATTCTGGTCCCACATAAGTGTCCAGTAACCACTTTAGGTCTTTAGGTTTCTTACTTGGCAGAAAAGGAATTGTATACAAGAGGAACTTGCGTACTGGAAGGAGGCTCCACTCTGTCTCCAGACATACAGAACATCTACGGGATGAGTGGAAACAGGTTTATAATAATTATACAGGGAGCTGGAAACAGCCTGGTTGCCTAGTATGTTCCATTTTCATTTTACATTTTTCTTGTATCTGTGTTAAATGTTCTAATAGCTCCTCTAAGGCTGCCACAAATCAACAATTTAGCCTACAAAAATGTGTTTTCCTTTGTCTAATGAGACTCTTTGAGTTTGTCTAAATTAGAAACTGCAAAAAATGCAATTTCTTTTCTGGGACTTGTATTCCCTGGGAAAACTTTAGTAGTCTGCTAAAATACTAGCTGAACATGAGCAACCTGAGAGTGAATCTGTTCTGCTCTGTAGAGGTACGTGCAGAACTGCAAATGCCCTAAAGCTTTTGCAGCCATGATAGTGGAAATGGAAAGTGAAGGAGAAAGACAGGTATACTGTCTCTTGCTTTCCAGACTCAGCAAAGCACAAGCTCCTAATGATGGGAAAGAAGAGGAAACAGGATGGACTTGGCTTTCTGGAATGGTGGCAGCTCATTTTCTGCTGTGGAATAGAAGCCGGCCTTAGCTGCTAGCTATTCAAATGAGACTAGCATCTCAAGCTCAGGACTGCTTGTATGCTGAAGAATTGAGTTTAGGGGTTTTCCCTGGACATGTCACTTCATTTACAAATCAGAAAATTTTCTGCACCCTCCCCCTTTTTAGAAAAATAGGAAATTCACTACAGAAAGTGCGACCATTAGACCATATTGTATCAATGTCCCACAATTTAATAGTCCATATACTGTGTCTGTTGAAACCACACATACATGTCTTTGAGGAATTAATTGTAATGAATGTCTAATTATATGTCCATCTACTGTTTCTCCTTTCATTTAATGTGTGGGATAGATGCATAAAGAGATAAAATGTCCTGACTAACCAATTCACAATGAAACAGTAATTTGGCATTTCCTCAGATTCCAGTCCTTG
This sequence comes from Pterocles gutturalis, assembly GCF_000699245.1. NCBI lineage: Eukaryota > Metazoa > Chordata > Aves > Pterocliformes > Pteroclidae > Pterocles > Pterocles gutturalis. The sequence continues at coordinate 36,869 of NW_010122629.1, read as the reverse complement.
CTTTTGCATCCTGAAAATATTTTACCAAAAGCAGGATAGCATTGTTTTTAGTATTTCATAGGCTGGAAAATGCATGCCAGAACAGCTGTAATCTCTGCATGTGGTTTAAAAAGATAACTCAAGCTTTGTAATTCCGGAGGTTCCTTATATAGTGACACTTTATCTTTGTGTTTCTTGAGGGAGCAGAGATAATAAAGATGCTTTGCCCAGAACATAGTTTCCCTCTCTGTGTGTGTATTTATAATATTTCATCCAGTCTCTAAGTATGTATCACTCACTACAAACAAAAAAGTTAAAGTATGTTAATTATCACACAGATTTATTAGTGGTTTTGAACAGAGTACAAACAGAGGAGAAGGGGAAAATAGTCGCCTTAGAATAGGAATCCCCAGGTAGAAAAGATAAGCCCCATCATTTTATAAATTTTGAAACAAGCAGCATTTTTACGACACTGGGTGTCAGAAAGCAGAATATGATAACATAAATGCACTAAAAGGAATTGTTAGTTTTGTGGGTCAAATGCAGTTCGAAATTCCTGCTTAGCATGGAAAGAGTGCTCTTTTGCAACAGATGATTAAACTGCATTTTAAGTCTTGCGCATATGCTGATATTAGTATCTTTGGTTTTGAATCCTATATCCTGGTGTAGAAATTATTGTAATTTTTAAAATGCAAAATAATAAAAACCTGACATTTTAAATAATTCTGTTGAGGACTTATATTCAGGTGGCGTAAATTCTAGTACCCAGCCTCATGCTTATCTCCCAGTGCTTATCTACTAGGAAAGACTCATATATGGGGTATAACCATCTTAATGTTTGGCTCTGCTTGCTGTTAAATTTGGAATTAGAAACCTCTCAGGCAGCCAGGAATGGAGTATGGGTATTTGTCCCTATACTTTTCAACTTTTATTCATTGGGAGTAATCCTTATGTAATCCTTCTGTTACTATCCAGCTTCTGTTAAGAGTAATCACATACGTGTTTATTGTGTTAGATCTGTGAATTGTGAATCCAAGTCAGTTCTGCTACTGAAGTCAGTTAAAAACTTAGTACAACCTAGCTATTATTTAAATGCACTGAAATGGGAAAGAAAAGGTGAAAGCAAGTGGTTTTCTTTTGACGTAAGCCTGTAATACAAGACTTTCTGAGAAGAGTTATATCTTTTCAGAAAATCACTCTGAAAAATAATCACCCAAACATACCAGTTGTCCATATATAGAAATTAAAATGTTCTTGCATGAATATGCTCTTTAAACTCTGCAGTGATTAGAGCATGGGAGCAGAGAAGAAAAGGCAGATTAAGAAATCCTTCTCCTAGATCTGAAAATGTCTTTTTGTGAAGCATTGGGAAAACTATTAAAAGCTTGATTTTAATATCAAAATTTTATAATAAAGAGCTACTCATGCTGTTCATACTGTCTTTCAAGTTCCTTTATTCATGAGGAATTTTAAATTAAATAGTACCTACTGAAATTACTTAAAAAGATATTCATTTAAGGACTAAAGCCTAAGTATTTGATACTGTTTCCATTGAAAATTTACTTCCTTGACTTACATGGAAGTGAGTTTAGGCTTATAATATTGATTTTGTTTGCTCTAGTGATCAAGTATATAATTGATTTGATTGGCTTCTGGATCAGATCTTAGGCAGCTTCAGATCCACACTAGCTGCAGATCTCAAATGAGAGCTCTAGAATACCACTCAGCTCTCTTTCATCATCATGGCAAGAATCATCAAAAGACACTTCAGAGGTGAATTATAATTTTTTTAAAAAACTGACAAACCTCCTCTCTGATATCCCAGAAGAAACACTTCATACACTTTTTGATGAAAACAGTGTAATTAGTGTCATATTCTAAAGTCAGCTTTAGGAAGCTCCTTATTTAGTTCTTGTGAACTCCATGCTGCTGAGTGTCTTCTTCTGTCCAAGGGACACCAATAGGGCTTCTAAAATCTTTTGAGAGAATTATTGTGTCAGAAGCATGTGTGATTCTTTTCTAATGACTGTTAAGTCAGGACGCTTACTGGAATTAGTGGAATGGCATCCTCAAGATATGATACTCTTTGTGCCTCAGCAGAGAGCTCCTGTATGCACAGCCTGGATTTCTATCGCAAACCTAAAGAAACAGTATACCTGTCCTCACAAGAACTGGACTTTAAATGCCTGTTTTCATTCTCTTGATTTATGATACTTATGAGTTCATTACCTCTGGCAGAGACTCAGACAGGGAAATCTGCATCTCCTCTTTCACAATGTATTTCTTTAAAAACGCTGTAATCTTTTTCTCCTGGAATTTTAGAAAACAGCAGCCAGAACCTCAGCCAGTGTAAACTGGCCTCCTGTATTGACTATGATAGAGCTCTGATGATTTATATTCGCTGATTATCTGGCCTATGTTTTAACTTCCAAAAATGCAGAGGGCTTTTTCAGGGACCAAAAAAGCTGTGCTTGACCTTTACAATTACTTACACATAAGGGAGAGGAGAAATGCCTGTGTTTGTTCTTAATCCCTGACTGCTCTGAAATTTAAACAAGTGCTTTAAAAATAGTTTAAGTCAATGTTAAGCACTTTGATGTGAGTAGCAACATTCTCACTGTTTTTTCTTTTTTTCTGAGGCCTTCACTAATTTCATTTTAGCCAAGGTTAGACCTGTAAGTGCTAAACTAACTTTGCATTGGGAAATAGAGGAAGACATATACTGAGAAAGACATTTTGTGGTTTGTCTTATTACTGTCTAAATAAGGCTGTGAATGAAAAAAAAACGTGAGGGCAGTTGACCTTTAAAAAGATTACAGGTAAATTCTAAGTTTATCTAACAGTCAAACTCAACCTGAGAAACAAAACTGCTCTACAACCATGCTGTCTTTCCCTGCCCTAGCTTTCATTCCATCAAGTTTTCCAGTTACAATCATTTTATCACACAGCTGGCTTTTAGCACCTGCCTGTCTTCCTTGTCAGTAGCAGTGATATGTGTCGGACAATTTTTATTGACCATTAACACAAACTGAGTTCCTTGACTTGGAGATTTGGGGCTTTCACTTCATTACCTTGCACAGCATTTAAATTGTCCTCCCAATTTCCAAGTCAATCCTACCAGGATCAGTTGTAACCCAGATTAATTCTGCCTGTGCCTTGTTTCCACGCCATAGGTGTCTCTCTGCAGGGTGGCTTGTGCAGCACAGTGTGGTGGGTTAACCTTGACTGGATGCCAGGTGCCCACCAGGCCCCTCTATCTCTGCCCCTTCAGCATATAATATTCAAATACCGGTTTGTGCGGTATTGCCAACAGTGCACTGTCCTGGTAGTGACTGGCACCTGCTGTTCTTCAACTTGTAGCAATCCCACCGCGAAGGGATCTTCTGAGAGGCCAGGCAGGGTAGATAGCTGCTTCATCTTCTTGGTGTTCACAGTGGTTACACCAAAAGCCCATCTGTACCCCTTTGGGTCCTTGAAGTACCCTCTCCTGAGGTAGTCCATGCCAAGTATACAAGGGGCTTCTGGGGGAGTCTCAATGGGGTGCTGCCGCCACATGTCCCCTGTTAGGCTCACCTCAGCCTCCAACACGGACAATTCTTGGCATCCCCCTGTCACTCCAGAGATCCAGATGGGCTCTGTGCCCCTGTACAGCAGCAGTGTACACTGGGCACCAGAATCTACCAGAGCCTTATAGTTCTGTGGGTTCGATGTGCCAGGCCATCGAATCCACACAGTCCAGTACACTCGATTATCCCTTTCCTCCGCCTGGCCGAAGGCAGGGACCCTCTATTGCTGTTCATCATCAGATTATTCACTGTATGACCTTTGCAGTGCCAAACCAGAAGTCCCCTCACCAAAGTCAAGGGAGGTGATCTCAGTTCTTTGACGTCTAGGGTACTGTTGATTGCCTTCTTTGGTCGCTGCAGCAACTATGCTGATGTCCTTCTTGGGTGGCCTCTTCTTAATGGGTGTTTTCCCTCTGAGCTCATGTACACGGGCTTCCAATTTAAAGGTGGGTGCACCATCCCACATCCTCATGTCTTCCCCACGGTCATGCAGGAAGAACCAGAGCGTGCCGTGCAGCATGTACCTGGGGCTCCCTTTTTCTCTGATGAAGGCAGGAGAGGGTTGGTTCTTTGGGGCACTTCTAGCAGCTAAGGTGCTGGTCCATAAGGATGAGGAGGTGCAGAGATTTTCTTCAAAATTTTGAAGCCAGGAAGATGCCCTCTCCACAGCTGGTGTATCCATATCTGGGCAATACATTGCTGCCAAGCTGTTAGTGTACGATGCTGGGGCACCTTGAATCACCATCCTCCACATGGCCTGGGTACATGGGACATCCTCTGGATCTGTAGAGACCTGATCATCGTCTAGATCACTGTAGACAACTTCCACCACAGCTAATTTTCTCAGGTATTGAATGCCTTCATCTGTGGTAGTCCACTTTGCTGGGGAGCTCACAAGGTCTTCCTTGAATGGATACCTTGCCTTCACACATAAGAGGAGCCATCTCCAAAGACTGCAAATTGCTGCCTCTCTTCCAATTTCTCTCTCAATTTTCCAGTTTCTAGCAAGGGATGCCAGCTGCGGGGCTTCTTTACCTTCCAGATGATGACTGTCAGCCCCATTCTCCCAGCATCGGAGCAGCCAGGGAGCAATCCACTCACCTTGCTGGTGGCCATAATCTTTCCACAGGTCTCAAAGTTCTGATGAAGTGAGGGACTGAGTAGTTTCCACTTCCTGTCTGATCTCTCTCACTCCTTCCTCCCCTCTCCTTGTTTAAGGGCCAGGTCCTTAATCAAGCTCTTCCTCTTCTTCCTTCTCCCTTACTAAATGATGATACAAACCTGTTGATCTCCTTATCCACTTCTTCTTTACTACTAGGGCAATTACTGTAGGTGCTACTGTCTGAGTCCCAATCTCAACCACGGTGTCTTTAGATGCAGTTTGGATCCATGCCTCAACCACACTCTTCTGAGAGTGCTAAACTGCAGCTTGATAGGCACAGGCCAGGCCCCAGTACAGTGTTAAAAGCTGTTGGCTTTCACTGGAGTATGAAAGGCACCCTTCTATCAGGTGGTGTGTCAGTTTGCCAGGGTCGCTTGCCTGTTCAGGTGTGAAGTCCCAGGCTATGCGAAGTGATAACAGCCCTAGGAACCTGCCTAAATCCTTCCACATACCCTGCCACCCAGGGACCAGCCACTTCAGGGCACATTTTTGTATTTCTTCACACAAAAATTGCCTTCCCTTACACCAAGACGAGACCAAACTCCACAAAACCTGTAGCATACTAATAGTGTTAATTAGTAGTATTATACAGCTTATGTAGGCATGAGCAAGGACCTTGGGGGCCTCCATTACAAAACCATTAATCTCAACCCCAGGTAAGGAGAGGAAGTTGTAATCCTTCATGTTTTCCGCAAGATAGCTCCAGCAGCACAGCAAAACCACCAGTGCCAGGACAAACAACATGGACGTTGTATACACCACTGTATTTATTCCTAAGTTCTTTCTTCCTCCCCACAAAATAGCTCCCCCAGCACAGCAGAGCCATCATTGCCAGAGCCAAGCACAAAATCACCATTTGCATTCACATGTTTTAAATTGAGTAAAATTGAGATAAGTGGTACAGTCACTAAACTTTGTGACCTGCACCAGAGCTTGTTCTACAGCACACTTAATGCAAGGACTGCTGTTATTGAGCCCCACATTAGGTGCTAA